>NC_056744.1:1803441101-1803527598 GCF_019279795.1 Protopterus annectens
CCAGTTCGAATAAGAGTCGCTCAACACTAAGTAATGCTGATTGATCCATTCAAATATGTCAGTGCCTACTGCTGACCAAGGTAGTTCAGGAACTTGACTTAGCTGAAGTGATTCTTTTTACAGATGCAGTCTAGTACTGTTGCATAATGAACAAGATAAAAGCGCTTTGTCAATATTTTTCTCTAGAGAAGGCCAAAATACTATTCCTCTCGCTCTTCTTTTGGTAGATTCAGAACCTGGGTGAGCACGATGCAAAATCTGGATATGTTTACATTGTAAGGAAGCAGGAACAACAATGTTAAGACCTTTGAAAATAATGTCATATTCCATCAACATCTCATCTCTGTAAGAAAAATAAGCTTGTACTTCAACTGGTACACTAGATTGTTTAGATGGCCATCCTGCCTGGATGTAGTGATTGAGCTTTTGCAAAACAGGATCAGTCTTTGTATGGTCTCTCAGCTCATCAAGTGTTGTGGTTGAAAAATTACACACTTCCATAACATCTAAGTCAAAATTCTCTGCTTCAAGTTGTTCTGTTGTATTTCTGGATGATCTGGATAAGGTATCAGCCAGATAAAAAGTTTACCTTTCGTATAGACCATTTTGAAGTTGTACTTTTGTAATTTAAGCATCACTGTTTGTAATCTTGCTGGAGCGGAATGCACAGGCTTCTTTAAAATAGTAACTAGGGGTTGATGATCAGTTTCAATCTGGACATCTCGACCATAAATATAATCATGAAACTTTGAACATGTAAATACAATTGCCAAAAGTTCCTTCTCAATCTGAGCACATTGCATTTCAGGTTAGGGTAAGAGTTCTAGTTGCATAGGCTACCAGGCTGCCCTCTTGAAGAATTACTGCCCCTAGATCAAACTTTGAGGCATCACAGGAAACAGTAACTGGTTTATTGACATCATAGTACCTTATTGTAGGTGGAGTGACAATTTTCTGCTTAAGATCATTAAATGCTCTCTTGTGCTGTTCTAGCCATGACCATGCAACATTTTTGCACATCAACTCTCTTAAAGGCGCCGTCAATTCACTGAAATCTAGTATAAACATGCCCAAATAGTTAACCATACCAAGAAAATTCTGTAGCGCTTGAATATTATCTGAAGCGGGCATTTCAAGAATAGCTGCTTGCTTGGATGGGTCTGGTCATAACTCAGTACTAGTAAACAAATGACCTGCATATGTGACTTCTGGTAGTCTGAATTTGCACTTCAGAGGATTGAGCTTTAAATTAATTTCACATACTCTGTCTATAACTTTCTTGAAGTTTCTATATTGCTCTATTTCACCATTGCTTCCAACCAATAAATCATCTACTATTATGGCACAGAGATAACCTAAAAAGATCTATTCCATTGCACGTTGGAAGACTTCACTTGTAGAATTTATTCCAAATGGCATCCTTAGGAATCTATATCTTCCAAATGGGGTATTGAATGTAGTCAGTTTGGTATCAGGGCTGCAACTTCCTCGATTGTTCGCATGGGATGATGAGGTTTGCTGACCAAATGCTAAACACTTTTCTCTTTTAGACTCATGGTTGGAACCACAATTACGACAGATAACAATAAAGCCTGACTTGGGTTTTGCTGACTCACACTTGTGCTGTATTAGACATTTGCTCTGCAATAAGCAGCCTTGGTTCTACACTGAGCATGCTCCTTAAAATGAACGGGTCTTAGAACTTGCTAGAAAACAAATTGATTTCCCAGGAGTACCCACATGGGCTGTGGCTGCCATGTGCTTAGGCCTGTTTCTGCTTGCCACATACTGCATACTGTCTACATTTGCTTTGGAGCCTGCTGAAACCATGTTCTTGTCACTTGTAAGCATACTTGTGTGGCTTTCTGTAATTTCATGGATCTGACAAACCTCAGTAGCTTTGCTCAATGTTAAGTCTCTGTCACAAAGCACAATCTTTCCCACAGCAGCACTGTTAATACCATACACAAGCATGTCCTTTATTAGCTCATCTTTTAAATCACCAAGCATTCAGGTTTTAGCTTTGTTTCTCAAGTCAGTGATATAAACTGCAAATGTTTCTCCTGGCCTTTGGTGTCTTGTCTAAAACAAACGCCTCTCTAATGTAACATTGATCTGGGGGTTGCACATTTCTCTGCTTTTACACTTCAGACACTCAGGATCTTCTCTTGATTCAGTCTGAATGACGGTTTTCACCTTCACCATCATACACTCCTGGTGCATACACAAATGAATGCTCTCTGTCAATAGTCTCTGACTCAACTAGGTTTAGAAAAATGAATGCCCTGGTGTGTGCATCTTTGTCTGAATAAGCTGCTTGTATATAAAAATATACTTTTGCTCAAATATTCTCCATTTCTCTGCAATATTCTGATAAAATAGAAGTGGTGATGGTTTTCAAAATCAGTCTTCTATGCCAACAGCTTATAGTAAAACACCATGCAACCCAAGTCCGCTTGTAACTATACGAACAAGCACACATACACACACACACACACACACACACACATATATATATATATATATATATATATATATATATATATATATATATACCAGAAATTTATTTCAGCATTTATAACTATGTCCAATAGCTCAATAAGCCTCTGAGTAACTGAACTCTACAAAATATTTTTCAAAATAAGTCTCTGTGGCAGAACACTCCTGAAATTATTGTACTTCAAGACATCACCACTTAGTGTAAGAAACATTTTAAATAACTGCACAGTGCATATAAATTGGGCAGTAAAAGTAGCTCAGAGTAAGAAACATTTCAAAGTAACTGCACATTGCGAATTAACAGTACACAGCACGCTGAAACATTTCCAAAATGGCTGTACTTTGCTAAATAACTCTTTACAGTGCAAGGAACACTGTAATGGTGGCCCTTCACAAGTAGACACAACCAGCACAAGAAACTTTTCAAAATGTCTGTATTTTGACTGCACTTCACGAAACAGTTGCACTTTGCACACAATAAACTTTTAGAATAAATGCACAGTAATAAACACACACTGTAAGCACTTTTACTCACTTTGCAATGCTTTGAATAGCTCTAGTTATGCTCTGAATAGCTTCAATCAATGCAAAATAACTGTTTATGCCAAAACACTAATTTGCCAAAAACATGCAGTCACCTTGCTTTATTTATGCTTAATATGCCCCTTTTGCTCTGTATTATATCCATTTTGCCCATTTAATTGCTTTTCTTGTGCTTGGTTTACTCTAAACATGCTTGTTTTGCAATTCTGAGGTAACTCTGAACCTTCTATGTACTTTTTCTGATAATCGTTTTATCAAATATCTTAATTGTGAACATTTCATTTAATTAATAAACCTTTTATGCTTTTCAAATGCCTAATAAACATTTCTGTGCTATTTGTTTGTTTAGTAATGCATTCTGTGTCCTTGTAATGCTCTGTTTTATCTTTTTTTTAAATAAAATAATCGTTTGTGCAAGTTTTCATTACCTCTAGCTTGTTTCTGGCCCTTTTTTGCTCTCATCTCTCTTATTCTACCTCCACTGCTAATTCTGCACCTCATATCTCTGGAAAGCAGTCTTTGGAATCCCGGTTCTGACACCATGTTGTTCATCCGGTCAGGATAAAACAGACGCACTTGTATGGGTTTCATTCAAGCAGCTTTATTATGTACAAACACATCAGGAATGAGGCAAAGAACTAACTTAGATAAACTTATAAACAAACTAACTTTCTCTCACATACATGCTCACTCTGTGGCTGCACTCTCAAAATGGCACTGAAGCTAGCATGTGACGGGTATTTATATGCAAGTTCAGTCCTTGGAAATGTTTCTTAAAGGTACAGCACACATACATACTCTACAAATTACAAGCTGGAAACAACCACTAAATAACTAAATGGGTAGATGGGATTGATGTTGGGGGAAATGGGGAGGGGTCAATGTCACTGTCCTGAAAAGAGTAAGGAGGCAATTGACAGCCTGATGGCTTGCAGGATAGCCATTTGTGAGGTGGACTCAGATAACCACTGCATAAAGTACCCAAGAGCATTAAGAAGCAATTTTAAGATTAAAAGATACATTGTACTGGGAACAGGTATCCTCCTGATAGGTCAGACAGGAATCCAGACGCGTGGAGCTAACATGAACAGGAGATGGGATGGCTGGACAAAAGAAACTGGGAAAGCCAGAAGGACGTCCAGAGGGAAATATAATGATCTAGAAAGATGGGAATCCTGCTGTTAGAACAGCCGGTAAGTAGTTAATTACACTGATGGCAGAAGGAGGTGTATGGGGGAGATGAAAGAGCCACTGGGACCACAAGGGGTACACATGGAGAGTTTTGTTTGGCATTTCAGTGTCTGTTTCTCCTTAATGAATGTCTCAGAAAAAGAATCTTTTAAAGGCAAGTCATCTATATATTCTGGTTATAAAAGAAGTGCATGTTTTAAAGTAAAGTATGAGAAAACATGGGAGTCTAGGTGTTTCTCATTTAACCTAAAGACAATATCTAAAAACACAAGTGAGTGAAACAGTACCTGATCTACACACAGTTCATTTAACCCACCATAACTCAAAAAAATATATATATTTTCACATGGGGGGGACCCCCATGCATACAACCACCCCCTTACAACTCCACAGTCAAAAGACAGTGGAAAAAGGGGGGAAACACTGAAAATACACCTACAGCTTGCAAACTCCAACACACTGTGATAAACTGTAATATTAGAAAACTAATGTTGTTGTTGTTTGTCTTTCGGCTTTTCCCGGTTAGGGGTCGCCACAGTGGAACTCCAGTCTGCTAATGATTGGCAGTAGATTTTCACGAATGCAGAGGTGCCAGCTCGACGTTCAACCTTCAACAAAGGCACACCCATTTTACGCATGTCTTTCGAATGCCCATCCAACCGCGAGGAGGACATGCAGACTCCACACAGAAGGCACTCCCCGCACTCCAGCCAAAATCGAACAGGAGAACCTCTTGCTGTGAGGTAACAACACTACCGCTGCACCACCATGGAATAATAATATCAGAAAAATAATACCAGTGATAAAAAGTGAGGAAGTGTGATTAGATGAAGGGTCACTTGAATGAAGCCCCTGCTAACTCATGATATTATCTTCTGGGGCTACAATGAATTTCACATAAACATGTCTGTGAAACACAGAAATGTTTAACAGACATCAAAACTAATCAGAACATTAAAAAATGAAAAGCACTGTTTTTGCAAGAAAAGTTTTATTTTTTGGATTAAGTGCATAAAGGTTAATATAATTCAACAACATTAATTATTATACAAATGATGTGTTTAAATTTTAAAAAATTTCAAAAACACATGAGTTTTCAGAAGCTCACATATGCGTTTACATCAGATAACCATCGAGACAAACCATCAATAAATAATAACTATTAGAACTCGGTCAGCAGAAGGAATAAAACTTAAAAACAGACATTTTAAAATTAGAGCACAGCATGCCTTATTTTTTTTCTCTCAGCCTTCTAAAGCTAAAGTTCATAGTAAAATTTGTTAACCAGGTTAAGGGAAAGGTACATGGACCCTCCTTTTCTGTGACCTTAGTCAGATGGCAAAAACAATGTTTAGTAATACATAAACAGAGATAATGAAAGAGTAATGCATTGCACAAGCAACTTGGTGAAAATTATGAAAGAAACAGTACAGGAGATGACATTAAGTTTACATAATAGGAAATATTTCTTACAATTTGTACAAGAGATCATCTTACTTATCACTTGGAATCAGAGTTACCTGTTCATATTCACAGGGAGAATGTTTCACAAACAGGTAGGGCAGCAGTGGGGAGAAGTGTGTGGGGGACATAGGGGTGCCAAAGAACTGTTTGCAGCATGCAAACATATGAGGATACAGAAGAAATAACCTGAATTGGTTATCCAAGTGCTAACAACATTCTTACAATGTAACTAAATCTTTTCAATTTAACAATGAAACTGAAAAAAATGACAAACAGTAAACTGAAGGGCAGACAAAAAAATAATAATTTGTTAAAGTCTAACAAACAGGATTCTGTTCAACAGCAAAGCACTTTGGGTTGGAGACAGTAAATACATTTTGTGAAAGGAGTACAAGGTGTGCCTTGTGCATATGTGTTTGTTTGGGGGAGCAGGTACTGTAAGAAACTGCAGAAGTCATTAAGCCCTTTCTCCTTTGACAGTGGTTACCTCATAGTTTATAAAATTTAATGCAGGGGTGAAAGGTGAGAGTCATCCCTACCTACCAAGGTGCATGTGGATGTGTATCTATGCATACTGGGTTATATGCACAGGTTTGCACACAAGTATATTGTATGCATGTGTGCTGGGCTATTCTTACCTCATCCATATACTCCAAAATCTAAACACCTCATACCACACACAAACACATTCTCTTGGCAAAAACAGGCTCTCTGCAGAGATGTCTTATACGCCAAAACAATTTTCATCTTCCTCGAATATAGCTTCCGTTACTCTGGAACAAACTACCTATCTGTATCAAACAAAGCTCCTCATTAGCACTCTTCAAGAAAAATCTTGATAATTGGATGGGAGATAGGAAATTCACCCCGGGGATCACTTCTGTGGCTCTGCTTGACAGGGGCACAGGAAAATCATTTTCTAGACTGGCAAAAGCCAGGGTACCATTTGGCTAGGCTTATATAGGTCCTAGGGCCAAGAGCCTCATCTATGAACTGTTAGGAAACTGTAATCAAGAAAAAGGGGCTTTTCAAAGAATGGAACATGCAACTTTAGACATTAAAGAGAGAGTGATTTCCCATCTCTGCAGAGTTACACTTTCACCGAGGGTGCACTTCTCCGATTTTCATTTCAGCAGGTCATTTCTTTTGATTATTCTGGAGAGAGAGAGAGAAAGAGAGATTTAATTACATCTTATTTGAAATATTTCTCTTCTATCTACTGAACAATGCAATCTGAAGAGGACTAAAGGTATAGTGGATGGGGGTCTGACCAAAGTACCAGAGAGAAAGCATAATTATTTTAGCTCAAGTAGGGGAAAGATACTGTAGGATACCTAAAAGCAATTCTCATTCCTTGGTGGTCTAAAATCTAATATTCAGTCAATGAAGAGTCCTCATGTCCAGCAAGAAGCCTTATTTTTAACCACAATGGGCCTCTGTGCAGGGCTATGTAGTGGGTAGGACATATGATGGTGCCACTAGAAAGGTTTACTTCTATAGGGATAATTCTCTTCCAAAAAAACAGACTCCAGGCAGGTAAGGTTATAAGCGCTTTTGTTCCCTTTATTCACACTCCAAAACGGAACTTCATCAGATACACACACCTTACTCTATTCCCTTTTTTATACAATTTATTAAATTTTACAGTTCATTAAACTTACAAATTAATTCCTTCATTTAAAATCCATCAAAAGAGATTTTTAAAAGTATACACATACATTTTCCAGTTCTACTAACCAAACTATAAAAAGTTTATTTTTCCATATAGGAGAACATTATTTAAAAACCATATACTTGATGAGATTAATTATTTATAAATGTAAACATTCTCCTAATACCATTGTTAACCATAAAAGAAGCAGAAGGAAAAACCTTCCAATTCAGATCACTTTTGCCTGAGATGCAATAAACTACTTAGTGAAATTCTGTCATTAATTCCAGGGAAAACTGTTGCATTTAATAAAACCTGCCAATATGTTTCCCTGTACTCCAAAAAGCTGGGCCAATTGCTTACCCTCTTTTCTCTCCCTACTTTTTCCAGCACACAAAAAAGGAACTCCCTAAAATCCTTCCATCTCATACTATGTCTATATAGGGCGTTGTTTTTATCCTATCTCCTTATTGCATATGTGTGCTGATATATTCTCTTTTTTTAATTTATTCTCCGGTTTTCCTATGTAATATATACAGCAAGACTGGCACAGGGCTACATACACAACCCCTTTTGTGTTGCAATTGTAATTTCCTGTTACTGAAATTGTTCTTTTGTGACCTTCAATCACTATACTAGTTGTTTCATATATAAATCTACACTCCCTTCATCCATTACATTTCCTCATATATCCAAGCAGGGCCGGTGTTAGCATTTTGGGGGCCCCCTAGGCACTTCAGTCAAACTATCACCCTGTCACTGCCACCCCTCAGAAGCTGTCTTTTAGTTCATGCTGCAAACTTTTAGCAGTAGTATGTAAAGACTTACCTGTAGCTACAATGCTCTTACAGTACGCCAGGTGTATGTACCACACTATATTCACCCATCTCACAATATAATACATTATAGCAACTCTATCCATAGGTCTGGTTTTAGGTGAAATGCTTTCTATTGGCTCTAAAGTGTATTTTACTTTTTTTCTTTTTACATAATCTTTCCATCCAATGACGGCTTGAAAAGAAATGATTAAGGAATAAAATTCATTGTTGCTGTTCAGCTTAATTTCTCCTTGCATCCTTTCAGCACACCTTTCCTGACCAAGACAGCACAAATAACCATTTAGGAAATAACTCGGATAAGCCAAGAAACCATAGGGTTATAGGTTTTCTGGGATGCATTTTCGAGCATTTTCCCAATCTTTTAATCCAGTAGTGTCCTAAACAAAAACATGAGCAAGAAAATATTTTTTTTTCTTTCAAGAAAGATATAAGTTGTGCCCAAGGTTTAATATTCAAAGATGGCAAAACAGTAGCTCACAAAAAACTAACAAGCCATTTGTTGTCTAGATACAGAGGTCCAGTCTGGGAATATGGCTTACCTCCCTAAACCCCCCAAAAAGGGCTATCATTGCCTATGCATCCCTCTGGCGTTAGACTGGGATGAAAGCAGAAGTTTAGTGACCTTCTTTGTACACCTCTGAGGTCTCTGAGAAAAGTAAAAGAAAATATCACTACACTGGCCTCAGCCCAAACAAAAGCTGTAATGACCTCATGTGCACACCTCTCTAGTTTGACTGTAATAAAAATTAAAGAAGCAACCCCCCCCCCATAACCTACAGCACCTTTCTGTACATGCACGTCTGAGCACATCTGGTTTTAGAATGAGTGCAGTTGAGAGCAGAGGCCATCATCAGCTTTATCCTAACAGGATCAAGGTAAAGACCTTAATCAGAAAATTAATACATTTTTTCTCATTTTCACAAACTAACAATACAGTCAGATGATTAATGGAGCCCCCTGTATAAATTTGTACAGTCTGGGGAGTGGGGACCACTGGACTCCTTGAAGACTGAATTGTCTGAATGTTCTGTGATCTGGGCTAATTAAAAGAAAATAAAACTAAGATTGTCTAGGAAATAAATATGAGCTCTGCAGATGCAGTAGGTTCAAAGTGGGCTGAAGTTAACCTCTCCGGTACAAAGCAAAGATCTACAGAGGCAGTGGCCTCAAGAGGAAGGTGTCTTTCAAAAAGTGCTGAGACTTCTTTGACGTCAAGGAGGAATTGTCTTGTATTTGATGAAGGAATGGAGATGGCACCCAAATGGACTCTGATGGAAAGAGAAACTTCACCTGAACAAAATATGCCTGCAAGATAGTGCAGTACACCAAGAAAAGAGTAGACAAGTGGTTCAACCTCTCAGATTAAGCCAAATGTAAAGATAATTCATCTGTATCTGCATAATTGTTCTGTACTGGGGTTCTGTGAATAATAAATTAATACAGCTCTCTTTGAAAGGGAGGGATCACTGACAACTACTGGAACTGGAGAAGCCAAGCTACAACCCTGAGAATATGAATGTGTGTGAGACTTCAATGGAAGAAGCAGTGTTTTGGCTGGTCTCACAAGCAGTTTCTCCAGCAGATAAGGCAGCAGAAGAGGGAAATAGGGCAGAAAGGGCAAGTAACAGGCCATGTGGCAATGTCCTGTGGATAATGGTTAATAAGGAAAAGCATTAAGGAGACTCACAGGTCATGGCAACCCCTGGGGTTCTCCCCTGCAAAGGAAGAAGGGATGATAAATTTCCGCACTTAGAGTTGGATACAGAGATAATCATGCCACAACTCACACTTCTACAAAATCATCGTGGTCACCAAAAAGCTGAGGGACCATTTCTGAGGCACGAACAGGCTTTGCTCAATCCATCAACTAACTGGGATTTCCTGAGAATGTTAAATGCTACTAGAGATTATCATTAACCATGGTCCATTTCCAGACTCTCAGACTCCCTCAACAAGGTAATATCACTTTCACTTGATCAACATGTTTTTCTGCATGACCAGACCCTATAGGCAGGGATTAAGCCTTGTAGGGAAAGAATGGCCCTTGTCACTCAGATGGGCAAGAAAATCATCTGGAGGTCTTCCTAGCATGACAATGAAATACCTGTAAATGGTGTTGCTTGGTGATGCAAACCTGTTGCCACCCTCCAAAGAGCTGTGGAACCTATGTGGCATGAGTAGGCATCTTCTCAAACTATTCACTGATGAATTAGATTAAGCAAGAATGCAGCCACCACTAGAAAATGGTCAGTAGTTATAGCCCATTCCCAAAACTCTCACAGTCTACTGGTATTAGCCTGGATTCCCTTTTTTGGTAACATATCACAAGGCAAATGTGTTGTCTGGCTAAATGGACAGGACTCCAGAAGATAAGCATTTCTGAAAGGCATTTAGGGGAAAGAACTGCCCTCGTTTCATTTACACTGAGGCAACTACAATCCCTAAATCATCTGACCACTACAATGCTCTTCCCCAGGGCTAATATATTTTGAGGAAAATGGGATGGACTATGCAACAAGAGATTGCTGGCATCCAATCACTAAGAGTACAAGTGCATTAACAAGAGATGTGGATTATGTGCTCCATAAAGTTTGCAACCTGCGACCAGTGGGCACTGAGGGTCCACTGGAGAGGTCTCACACATAGAAAACCAAGAGGAGTTGTGAGAATGGAATTTAACTGTGATAGTCCAACTGGGTTTACAACCAATTATCAGTGGTGGTCCAGGGAAAAAGCACCCATAGTAGTAGTAGTATTAAATTATGAAACCGATTAAACATACTTACACACAAGCGCACATATGTCATAAAAACAGATTAAACATACTTACACACAAGCGCACATATGTCATAAAAACAGATTAAACATACTTACACACATACACACATGTATGTCATACTGTACGTATATGCATGCAAAGAGTAAAACATTTAGTTAGGTCAGCTATAGGTAATTACATGGGCAATACGTATGAGGCACTGATGCAAGGAGAGCCAGTTAAAAACAAACAGCATCAGCCCTGGATCTCAAACTGTGAGCGTTGTCCAAGGGGAACCTTGCCTTGCAAATTATCATGACAAACAGTGTATGAACACCAGGCACGGAAAAGATACAAAATGGGATTTAGGAATGTTTACAGTAATTCCCAGGGACTGAGCATGCACTCCAGGGACTTCCTCACCTAAATAAGTTGATCTCAGGAAGGTGAAAGAATAAGCCAGTAGTCCAGGTAAGGAAACACACTCACTGAAATCTTAGGTGTGCTGCCACCAATGCTACTCATATAGTGAAATCCCTGAGGAGCAGGGAGGGGCTGAGGTGAGACCACCTGGAAGTGTCTGGGCTGGTAGTGACTGGTTCTAGGTTGGAAGTGCTAGGAACATTTAGAACTGCTTATGAATAGTGATGTACAAATAAGTATTTGGAAGGCCTAAAGAGCACATTCGATTTCCTTTGGCAAGAAATAGAAGGACAGTCTGTAAAGAAGCCATATGAAATACTTCTTTGGGGGGATCCCTCCTCCTTATAGAGCACCAAAAAAGAACCTGGAGGAAAACTAGCCTTCTCTGGTCTGGTGGGTCTCTCTTTAATGTCAATTTTGCTTAAGAAGCTTAGCATCACCATTTTGCCTCTTGATTCTGATAGGATGGGACATGTAGGAAAAAGGGGTCTTTAGCAAGTGATACAAAATTCCTGATTTATCACCCACTGGGTGGCAGTGATAACCAGCAATGTCAAATGATGCAAGGAGATCAGAGCCCCCCCCCCCAACTACTGCCAGGAGGTAGCAGCCAGGCAAGTCCTTATGGTCATGGCAAGCTGCATGCTGGGGGACTACAGCTACCTAGAGATCACCCAGGACCCCAAACTATTGGCACTGTGAACTCTGTGTATGGAGTTAGAGTAAGACCTCTTATCAGATCCTTGACTGTTCCACTTGTGGTGAAACCAAAGCTAGTGTATTATCTTCTGGGGTTTGGAGAAAATGCTGAGGATATGAGACCCTGAGTCCATCTGCTGTACAGATCTTACTTGGTTTTCCATGCTCCACCCCATTCATATCAGCTTGTACTACTGAGCCAAAAACTTCAGGACCATGAAAGTTGTCAAGAGTCATCAGGAAAGTCCATGAGACAGACCCAGGAATGATACCAGACATCAATGTCCTCCACTTCTGCCCTAGATTAGTCATCTGTGGGATCCACAGACAAGAGGGCAGCAGACTGGACAATAGTTTCTCCCTGTCATGTCTGTCCAGCAACTACTCTGAGGGTAAAGTCATCTCCTCAGAGACATCCTGACAGAACGTCATGCTATGGCTAAGAATGCACCCTTAGCATGAATGAGAATGCATACATATGCTTCTCAAGAGCATTAGAGACTTATCAGGTGGAAAAACTGTATGACTGTGGTAGAGGAGTCTTAACAGTAGCCACAGCGATCACTGTACCCGGTTTGGGAGTCTCAGACCAAAGCACATAGTTCCTGCAGCCATGGTGTCAGGGATGATCCAAACAGCTTTGGTGGCTAAAGTCACAATGTCATCTACAGCAGAAACCACCCACAAAAACTTCTTGGTAGATCAAAATGCTTTCTGATGTTTCTGTTTCATGAAGGATACATGGCCCTATGCATCACCTCTAGTATCGCCTTGAATTTGGGGTCACATGGAAGGGATGCTGGGAAATCTGTATTACCATTTGAGTCCTCATTATTTTTGAGAGATACTGTACAGAGACTAACGTTTACTCACAAGAACCATTTTTCATTGCCACAGGAGTGGGAATGGGGTATGCGACCCACAAGGGGCTGGAGAATGACTATATTCAGATATGGAGTAACACACTTCATATGAATCCTTCATGTTGTTGCATGCCTAGGAAGCCGGTGATAAGGCATGGATCCGGAGCACAAGAGGCAAAGCTAGTGCTATTACTAAATAGACAGAAGACGACTATACAGTAGTAGGATGCAGTCTCAAGGGAGGATGGAGTCATGCTCAGAACCAAGAATGAGGATCCCAGCACCTCCCACTCCCACAAGAAGGAACAGCAGGTGACGTCAAAGAAGACTCAGAAGTCAGTGCCAGACTCCCAAACAGCAAGGAAAGGGATACGGTGCCCTGTCAAGGACAAAATGACAGACTCAAATATTATCTCCAATTAATTAATTTCAGCAGAACCCTGCCTCCTGAATTTGTTTCTCATAATGTTTATTGTTTATAAAACATATATTACTACTTACTATAATGATCTTTACTCTCTGGAGTACCACAATGTGTTTTAGTTAATATCTCACAGGTATGATATATATATTTATATATATATATATATATATATATATATATATATATATATATATATATATATATATATATATAGATAGATATAGATATAAATATATATATATAAATCTCTCTCTCTCTATATATATATATATATATATATATATAGTCACTTCATAATCTCAAATTACTGAAATCTTGAAATTCAGTAATCTGAGACCATGAAGGTGAAAACCAGAATGCCGAAAGTGCATAAGCACGAATTTGAATACTCGAATCCGCGCTTATGCATTTCTGGTAAGTTGCGTGTAGTGTTATGGTGCCTGAAATCATAGGTAAGTGAGTGTTTGTGTGTGTTTTTGTATGTTGTGTGGGTGGGTAGGGGTAGAGAGGTGTAAGTGTGAGTGTGAGTGTTGGATTTGTTGGTGTTTGTGTATTTGTGATGTATATTTGTGTGCGAGTGAGTGGAGGATAGCATGGTATATGGTGTTTTTTTTTATTTTATGTGTGACCTCGGAGTTAGTATATAAAGGTAGGGGTGGGGGTGCAAGGGGGCTTGCCCCCCTGCTTATATGTAATGTAGGGTTGTGTGGTTTGTGTGCTGTGGGTGGAATGGTGTGTATGTTCAGTGGTGTATGGTGTATGCATGTTCATGACTGTGTGATTTGGGATTGTGGGTTTCGTTGTTGTGAATGGTTCGACTTCATAGTCTCGGGTTAATGAATTTCGAGATTTCAGTAATTTGAGATTATGAAGTGAAACTATATATATATATATATATATATATATATATATATATATATATATATATATATATATATATATATATATATAGTTTTTTCCTTGAAAAAAATATTACATTTTTTTTTACAATTGTTTTGTTGCTATTTACAACTATATTGAAAGGTACTTCTGCTTATACGTTAAAAAAAATTTTTGAATGAAAAAAATTAACAGTCATTGGATTAGGGACCAAAGTCACAGCCTATGGTGTCAGCACCAATTAATCTAACATCGTCCTCAGAGTAAGCATGCAGATCAAGGAAGAAGCTGGTCATGTGACTGGTTCAGCCACAGACAGCAGGAAAACTGTAGCCAGAGAATCCAAAACATGCAAAAGAGCCCTTTTAAGAAAGGCTAGGTTTCATGGATGTCCTTCTCCAAAACAGGAGGGGGACACTATAGCTTCTTAAATTTCTTGACCTTGTGGTCCAGAGACCATAGTTAAAAGGGATAGACTTAACACCTGACCCTCTGGAAGTCTAAGACTGAGTCGATATCATAGCCAGCTAAGAGCAATGTCAAAGACATTTATTTATTTATTTTTTTATTTTACAGTTGTTAACCGGGCTAGTCTAACTGGATACATGTCCATTTTCAGTAGAGGCCCGAGGAGTTAACCTCCAAGTTAGGATAATAAAATTAATACAATAAAGTATAAGGATACATGAGCAAATATAAAGTATTAACAGTATGCATAAACAGGTTATCACAGTAAAATGTACAGTGCATGATACAAGAATAAATAAAGGGATGTAAATACAATCAGAGTAGTCAATAGAAATATGCAACATAGTTTAAAAAGGAAAATAGAGTTGCTTAATGAGTAGATGGGTTAGACAGAGTAGAGTATGTAGAGACACTTTGACTAGTCAGGTTTAGAGCACTGACATAACCAGTGTGTTTTCAGGAATACTTTCAATTTGTTCTTGAAACAGGACAATGAGGAAAGTATGGAGAGTTTGTTTGGGAGGAGGTTCCAGGCTTTCCCAACTATATTAGAGAAAAGAGAGTCGCCAGCTTTGTTGTATGTTTTAGTGGTATGTACTAGAAGTTTCTGAGAAGACCTTAAGGATTCTAGGTTTTTATAGGGGGTGATTAGTGTCAAGAGAATAGGTGTTTTTAAAGGTTTGTAAAGAGTGTTGTGGGCTATAGTTAGCTGATGGAATGTAATTAGATTTTGAAGTTCAAGCCAACCTAGCTGTTTTAAATTAAGGCAGTGATGGGTTCTAAAAGGATTACCAGTTGCAAATCTAGTTATATTATTGTAGGACATTTCCAATTTGTTGAGATTATTTTTTGAAAGGTTAGTAAAAATGGGTGACGCATAGAGTAGAGAAGAGATTAGATGAGTGTGTGCTATTGTGGTTCGAGTTGAAGGTAGGAGAAAGGATTTTATCCTATAGAGAGAGCCTAGCTTTTTATTGACTGTTTTTATAGTATTGTTAATATGGATCTCAAAGTTCAGATTATTGTCAGTGGTGACTCCTAATAGTTTTGTGGATGGGTCTGGAGATATAATGGTATTATTGATAGAGTTTATTGAAAAATCCAGTGGAGGGGATTTCTTGGTAGGAGAGAAGAGGAGGAGTTTAGTCTTTTTGGGGTTTAGGAGAAGGCATCTATGTGTAAACCATTGCTCAACTGTATTGAATGCTTGCTGGGTCAGATAGAGTAGTTCAGAAGAGGAGGGGGCTGAGCAAATCAGTGTAGAGTCATCTGTATATTGTATGCATGTAGCATGGGGGATGGCAAGGTGAAGATCATTGATGAATATGGAAAAAAGTAGAGGTCCAAGGATGGAACCTTGGGGGACTCCGAGGTTGACAGGGAGATGAATAGACAGAGACTTGTGCCATAGTACGGCCTGTTGTCTTTTATCCAGGTAGGACTGGAACCACTTAATAGAGGATGTATCTAGTGACAGGGATTTTAGTATTGTGATGAGAATTTGGTGATTTACCATGTCAAATGCTTTAGACAGGTCAATGAAAAGGGCAGAAGAGAGTTTAAGGTTGCGGTTATTGTTAATACAGTCTGTGAAGGAAAGAAGGGCAGTTGTAGTGCTATGTGAGGGTCTAAAACCATGTTGACAATTGGCTAGTAGGTTATTATGCATTAGATGATCAAGCAATTGTTTGTGGATGCATTTTTCCATGATCTTTGCCAGAGGTGAGAGAAGGGCAATGGGGCGGTAATTGGAGAGGTCTGTGGATTGTCCTCCTTTGTGGAGAGGGATTATATGGGATATTTCCCATAAACTGAGAATACAACTTTCAGTAATAGTCCTATTGATTAGGATAGAAATTGGATAGGCAATAGCTTTGGCTGATTGTTGTAAGAATTCAGCAGGTAGTTGGTCTGCTGAGGGGGAGCAGGGTTTTAGTTTCTGTAGAAGGGTTAGAATATATGATGTTGGGACAGGTTGTAAATGAAAAGTAGGGGGTAAGGTTGGTTGTTTGGAAGGTAGAGTGAAGTTGTTAGGAGATAGTTGACTGGCTAATGTTTGTATAGCATCTGTAAAAAAGTTGTTAAAGTCATTTGCTATGATTATTGGTGTTTTGTATTCTGAATTTAGAGGATTTGGAGTAGTGGATTGTCCTGGGTGGAGTAGTTGGTTAATACTAGGCCAAAATTTCTGTGGTTTATTTGTATGGGCTTGTTGAGATTGGAGGTAGTAGTTTTTTTGTCAGTTATTATAGCTTTCTTAGTTTCATTTCTTAGTTGTCTAAATGTTTGTTGGTCTATAGGGTTTTTTGTTTTTCTCCATTTTGCCCAATGTTTGTTTCTTACATTGATTCTATGTTTGGTTTCCTTAGTAAGCCAAGGAGCGTGTTTGGATTTAGTTGTAACTAGTCTGGTTGGGGCATGATGGCTGAGGATGGCAAGGAAGTTGGAGTTAAGTAACTTACAGCTTCCTCTAGCGGTAGTTTTTTTTAGGGGTGACCAGTTGCATGCTCTTAGTTCCAACTGGAGAAGTTCTGGGTTAAAGTTCTTTTTACACCTTATGTTTTTAATTGATGTTGTGGAGGGTAAATTGATTCTATGTCTGATAATATAGGTAAGAGTGTGGTCACTTAAGTCATCAGGGAGGGTTCCTGAGTCATAGTTGTGAGGATGATGGTTAATGAGGATCCAGTCTAATAAGGTTGATTTCCTGTTAGATTTATTTATCCTGGTAGGGGAGGTGATGGTTTGGGAATATCCATAAAGGTTAATATGGTTTGAGGGGAGGCTACTGCAGAAGCAGGTCCAGTCAATATTTGTATCACCTAGAATAATGGTATCTTGGGTTAGGTTTTGGGAAAGCCAGTAGAGTATATTTTCCATGGTAGCTATGTTATTTCCTGGAGGTAGATATATACAAATGACATAGATGGATTTGGAATTGTTAAGAAGAAGTTTGGAGATTAGGATTTCAGCATTAGAGTCTATAGGTGGTTTGCAGTTATGAGTAGTTAATTGTAAGCTAGGTTTATATAGGATAGCTACCCCTCCACCTTTCTTGGAAGTATGGTCTAGTCTCAGGATATTATAATCAGGTGGGATGATTTGATTATCTTTGGTTGAGGGTTTTAGCCAGGTTTCTGTTAAGCAGAGAATATCAAAGGAGTATATTTCTGTTAGAGCTTGGAGTTGAGTTACTTTGTTATTTATACTGCATATATTAAGATGAGCAATTAAAAGTGAGTTAGATGGTCTTGAAAGGGCTTGAGTAGGTGATTCTTTGGGGTTGAGGAGAAAGATGGGAGTTGTTGGGGGGCCTGGGTTAGGGTGAATATTACCATCCTTTGCAAAGAGTAGTAGGCTTAGATAGTATAGGGTTTTGAACCTACTGTGTAGAGATAGACATTTTTTGGCAGTTGAATTGTTAAACTTTGTATGTAGAGTTCTATGATATTTTGGAAGTGTGTAATTAGATGAGGATGTAATATTAGCATGATTAAGAAGTACAGGTGTGTATGTAGAGGTGGTTACTTTTTTGGATAGTTTAGGTTTGGGTCAAGTGGATTCTCAATTGAGGTGATAAGATGTGTAAGGATTAAAGGAGGTAGTAGTGAGAGAGTGACTTGACATGTGACATAGCATGGGATGGGTAGAGTGTTCATTATAAGGATAGATATCTGTACTTTCTTGGTAGATGAATAGTAATATATTAGGTGGAGATGAGAGAGTGATCAGGGTAAGATGTGATAGGAGGAGAGTAATGAGAGGATAAAAGTTAGAAGAGTGAGGTAATAGGGGAGTTATTAGGATAGAAAGAAAAAGAGGAGAGTTAAGAAGAGAATAAGTGATATCACGGGGTATAATTAGAGAGTACAGGTGAGAGAAAAGAGGTGTGGTTAGAAGGTAATAGAAAAGAGGAAGGGGTGCGGTTGAAAAGTCACAGGAACAGGAAGAGGTGTGGTTTAGGAAGTATAAAGGTATGACTCCTGGGGGTGGGTGGGAATTGGGGGTAGGGTGGGGAGCGGAGTGAGCCCGCAGGGCGAACGGAGCGGGTAGCAACAGAATACAGAAACAGTTAATGAAAAAACAATCAGCTAGGCTAGTTCTAGTGATAGAAAGGAAAATAAACAGGGCCTAGAAAGTGTCAGTAGACTATTATGGGCAGGGGTAGGAAGGAAGGGGAGAGAAATGGAGAGAGGATGGAGGAGGTGTCAGTGGACAGTAAAAAAGAATTAATTAGGAAGAGGGACAGCTAATAGCACATCAGAGAGTACTGGATATAAGAAATAGGGTAAGAGGGTGATGTAAGAAAAAAGTGGGTAAGAGAAAGTCTGGAATTAGGGTGCCACCTAGTGGGCAAGTCTAGTATAGCTAGTTAGATTGTGAGGTAGTAACAATGGAGGATTAGAGATTAGAACATGGGAATGAGAAGGAAAAAAAGGGGGGTCTATTCAGGTGGGAGGGAAGAGATTAATGAAAGGTTATGTAGAAAGTTTAACAGCCACCGCTTGCTGGTAAAGCTGCTAAATGTAGGTTTGTAGGTACTTATCATACGTGAAGATGTTTGATTCATTGCTGCGGTAATGACTCTTGGGATATCTTGCTCTGCAAAAGACCGAGGCTCACCTGAATTCTAGAAATCCCACCTTCTCCTGCAGCTCGGTGGATGCCCCCATTCTTTCTGACATAAAGACATTGGTGGCTTAAAAAGGTAGTCAGCTGGAGGTATCTTTAGGTCTTTCTTGCCCTCGTCTGACTTCGTACTCTCCTGATAACCTGCTGAATGATCTGCACAGGTCCATTCCCAGACTACATAACAGAACATATAGGAAACCTATCTGGGGGTGACAGAAGTGAAAAAGGAAGGAGGGCAGGTACTTACTCCAACTCGGAGTTCAAGGAAGAAGGCGATAGGAGAGAAGGGAATGGTACAACAACAGTGAGCCCACCTGAACGTTTACATTATGGCAAGTGTGTAACACATCTGTACTATGTTCTCAGTAGGTTACTGCTGCAGTAATGACTCTTGGGAAGATTTCCAGAGCTGAAAGGAACCGGAAGGGTGACCAGCAGTAAGCCCAGGGGAAATCAGCCCTTGCAGGATAGCAGATACAAATACTTCCCTGCACTTGGACATAGCCCCTAGGTTGAAGCATTTTGCAAAGGTCTGGAGAGAGGTCAACGTTGCTGCCTCTAAGATATTCTGGGTAGAAACATCCCCCTCCCCTCAGAAAGGTGGTAGCAGTAGGAGCCGCTGCAGCCCTAGTGGAATCTGACATAGCTGGGTGCTGGCTCTTCATGATACTGATAACAAAAGGAAATACAGTTTGTAATCCATTTTCATAAAGTTTGTTCACAGGTTCCCCTTCTTTTTCTTATGCAAAGGCCACAGAGTCTAGCTAGTCCAATTTTCTGTTGGTGTTTGTTATTCACATATTTTTTTATTTATTTATTGCATTTGTTGACCGGGAAAATCCACTGGGCCTAAAAGAGACTATTTTCAGTGGAGGCCCGGGGAGAAAAGCTCCAACAAGAACATAGATGCAGAAAAAAAATTAAGCATTAATTGTTACAGAAGTAGAAACAGTGTTACACACAGTGGTTACAGTAATATATACAGAATATAGACATAAAAGCAGGAATTTAGTTGGTTGCCTGATGAATTCAGAGTGGTAAAAACAGAGATAAATTAATTAGCATTATTGTGCCAGTATCAGAAAGTGATGAAAGAAAAAAAATAATAAATATGGAGAAAGTATCATCAGTCACTAGTATAAAAAGCAGAGGAATTTAGAGGTTAGGTTACAGAGCAGGTACATAGCCAGGAACAATTGAGATGACTTTTCAGTATTTGAAGGTGGTGGTGCTGCCCGTGTTTCTTATAGAAGGAGGAAGTGAGTTCCACAGTTTGGTGACGGTGAAGGAGTAGAGCAGTTGACCAGCTGGTAAGGTGGGCTTTTCTACTTTTAGAAGTAGATGATTTTCAGATCTTAGTCACCTGCTGAGTTGGTATTTGGCAAGTAGAGTTGAGAGAGCAGGACAGTCTGTGGGTCTGTAGACTATTTTGTGTGCTGTAGTTAGCTGGATGAATGAGAGATGGTCGGGGGAGTTCAAACCAGCCTATTTGTTTCAGTGACTTACAGTGGTGGGATGAGAATTTGGCCTTCTTGGCAAATTTGGCTATTCTGTTGTAACACATATCAAGTTTGGATTTTGTAGAATTTTGGATATTAGTGAGGAGAGGGGTACCGTAAAGGAGAGAGGGTAATAAAAATGTATTTGCAAGGGTTTGTCTAGTAGAGAGGCTAAGAAAGTGTTTGTGCCTGTACAGAATACTGAGCTTTTGGTGTGTTTTTTTGATTTAACTGCTTATGTGTAGGTCAAAGTTTAGGTTTTCATCTATAATAATGCCTAGTAATTTAGTGTGTGGGACAACTTCTATAGTGGTATTGTCCTGGGCTTGTATACTGAAGAGTTTTTTACCTAGGGGAGTGGTTTTCTTAGGGGTAAAAATTACCAGTTTAGTTTTTAGTGGATTAAGGGGAAGATGATTGCTAAGCATCCAAGATTCAGTAGAGGTGAGGACATTCTGGGTGATCTGCTGGAGTTTAGAGCTGGAATTTGCAGTGCGTATTATTATAGAGTCATCAGCATATTGGACTACTGAGCATTGTGGGAAAGTGGAGTGAAAGCTGTTAGTAAAGATGCTAAATAAGACAGGACTAAGTATGGAGCCTTGAGGTACCCCCATAGAAGTATTGAGGAAGGGAGAGTAAGACTGTTGGCATTTGGTGGATTGCTGCCTATTGGAGAGATAGCTATTGAACCATTGTAGGGTACAAGGGGAAATGTGGAGGTGGCTAGTTTAGAGAGGAGGATAGTGTGGGAAATGGTATTGAATGCTTTGGAGAGGTCGAGGAAAAGAGAAGCGATTATTTTACCAGAATCCCGTGCCTGGTTAACTGTATCAAGGATGGAGAGGAGGGCTGTAGTGGTGCTGTGTCCTGGTCTGAAACCATGTTGGTGACAGAATTTGATTTTCAAGCAGGTGGTTGAGGAGTTGGGCATGGATGCATTTTTCCAGTATTTTAGAGAGGGGTGAGAGAATAGCTATGGGTTGAAAGTTTGTGGTGTCTGTGTTGGTGCCGCCTTTGTGTAAGGGGAGAATGAATGCTTTTTTCCAGATGTCTAGGACAAGGGATTCTGTAATTGATCTGTTAATGAGTATGCTGATGGGATAAGCTATAGAGTTTGCTGCTCGCTGCAGGCCGTGTGGGGGTAGATTGTCAGGGGGCCAGAGTGCAGGGCTTTAGCTTAAGTAAATGTTTTTTTATTGTGGCTGTGGGTATAGGGAAGAATTTTAGGTTAGCGTTGTGTGTAGGATTGTTTTCTGGGATGGTTTGGTCATTAGCTGTCTTGGTGGTGGTGGTGGTGTTAACCATAGGAAAGGTGGTGGTTAGGTTAGCTATGGTGTCACTGAAGTAGGAATTAAAGAGGGGGGCAAGTTCGATAGGGTTTTGTGTGGGTTAGGGGATGGGTTGCTTTGAGAACCTGGATGTAATAGTTGGTTGATGGAGGACCAGAATTTTTTGGGATTATTTTTATGTTGGCTTTGTAGGTGGAGGCAGTGGGCTTTTTTATCATTGGTTATTAGACATTTTGCCTGGTTACAGAGTTGTTTGTATTGTATTAGAGTTGAAGGGTCTTTGTTTTTCTGCCATGATTTTCAGATTTTATCCCTTGTGGACATGACTTCTTTGGTGGATTTTGAGAGCCAGCTTGAATTGTTATGTTTTATTCGTGTTTGGCAGGTGGGTGCTTGCCATTTAGGATGTCCAGGAATGTTGAGTTAAAGAATTCAATAGCCTCATTAAGTGGCAGAGGTTTGAGGGGTTCCCAATTTCCTTTAGCTAATGTTTCATTAAATATGGATGGTTGGAACTTAGTCAAATTTCTGGTTGATTTGTATTGGTGTTGCCCTGGGGTTCGGGTGGTTTTGTGTAGGATATATGCTGGGTGGTGGTCACTCATGGTATTAGGTAGTATGCCTGCAGTGATGATATTGTTAGGGTGGGACACTAATATCCACTCTAGTGTGGAGCCCCAAATGTTATTTTTGTGGGGTCTGGTGATGTCTTCAATTAGTTGGGAGAAGTTGTAAAGGTTTATGTTTTTTGAGGGGTTGTTGTGGGCAGTGTCTAGCCAATCAGTGTTTACATCACCTAAGATGATGGTTTCATTATCTATGTTTTGTGAAGTCCAGGCAAGTATGTTTTTTAATATTGGTATGTTGTTTCCTGGAGGAATATACAGAGCAATTATGCAAATGTTTTTATGGTTGTTAAGTTTTAATATACAGATTAGTACTTCGGCTGGGGAGAAGTTGGGTGCTGGTTTTGAGTAGGGAATTAATGTATATTTGCTAGGGAAGAGTATTGCTACTCCTCCTCCTCTCTTGTTCGGCCGATTGGCTCTCAAGCACGAGTAGCCTGGGGGAAGAAGCTCAGTGTCTTTTACGTATGATTTCAACCATATTTTGGTAGCTGCTATAATATCAGGCTTGTTTTGTGAAATCCATGCCTGGAGTTCAGGTTTCTTGTTTCTAAGGCTTTAGAGATTTATGGCTGACAGCAAGAGAGATTTGCTAAGTTTGTTAGGGCTGGGGAGGGTTGGACCTGGCTTGGGTTGTACATCACCACACTGGGATATAATGCTTTGCCAAATTATGAGAGCTATATTTAGTTTTTTCTTGAAAATGGTATAATTGTTGCAGGTGGTGTGATAATGGGGGTGTCTGTGGAGAGGTAGAATTTTTACTTTGGATAGTACAGTGGTATTAACTGTGAATAAGCTAAGATGGATATTTGAGTAACTTGGTAAATGTGGGTTATGCGTGGTGGTTGTACAGGTGGATGTAGGAGGTATGTTGGGTATCTGGAAGGTTGTGATTATTATTAGGACAGAGAGCATAAGTGAGAGAAGTGAGAGCATAGAAAAAGTACTGAGGGACATGGTGGTTGAATGCAGTGTGATAACACTATATGGCCCAATTTAAATTGGGGGAGGCAGATTAGTCAAGAGGTAAGGTATGACTGCAGAAAATAATTAAAGAGGTTATAGGATAGGTGGAAGAGGGGTGTGGGAGGGGTAAGGTTAAGTATAAGGATGATGTTGTGGGAGGAGGGTGGGGATGGGGGAGGGAGGGGAGCATAGCGAACAGAATGGGAGCAGGGAGGGGAGCGTAGTGAACATAATGAATGGAGCGGGTCCAGAGGGAACATAGCGAACAGAGCAGGAAGGGGAGTGTAGTGAGAGTAGAGAATGGAGTGGGTCCAGAGGTGAGCATAACGAACTGAGTTGGGGCAGGCCGGGGAGTGTAGAGAATGGAACAGGTCCAGCCCCCACAGGGAGAAGGGCTGAAAAACTATCAGTGTAAGGTGAGGAATAAGCTTAAAACCATCAGTATCTAACAAAAGACTGATCTGAGTAGCTGCGGAATACTTTAAATAATTATCACTGCAAGCACACAAACAGGGTTGTTTGGCAGTTATGGAGAGAGTTGTGATTAGTATAGAAACTATAATGAAAGTAAAATAAAAACAAAACTTTACCAAATTAAACAGTAAATGCTTGGAACTGGAACACTGTGTGAGTGTAAGGCTGATTCAAGGTATTATGGCCCAGTCTAGTGGCAAATGGCTGGATCCCTTCACTGTTGTTGTGCATACACCTTTAAGCTCAACACTTTGCAAAAACTAAATTGTAATTCACCTATTACAGTAGAGAAGCTGGAGGGAGTCAGGTTCTTGCTTCTCAGAGGTTTTACTTAGTTAAGATAGCCAGTTTCAGTGGAGAAGGTAGAAATTGCTTTATGCAGTTGATCTCAGGTGGGGGTGGGGGGTCATGCAGGAAAGAAACCTGTGCAAACTGAAAAATAAAGGTAAATACGGCTGAATTAGTGCAAAGGTTACAAGAATGTGAAGTGGGGAGCATGCAAGGAATAGAGAGAGAGTAAAATTAATTATATTGCATACATTATAATTAAAACTGACTATATTGCATACAGTATCAGCTCTGTAAAACCACAGACTAACAGCAGTAACATGCAGCCTCTAAGTCAAGTGATAACAGCTGTATAATTCAGCAGTGAATACACACAGGCTATAATGCACAAAGCAAAGTATGGCTGTTCTAGGACAATAATTCTAGAGTTATGCTATTCAGTATGAACTAATAGTAACATGAACTGCATTCAATTAGCCTTCTATAAAAGCAATTGTAAAGCCCAGCCTGTAAGTATTCTGAGTACAGTAGTATGCCATAGGAATACTTACAAATGTAATCAGAACATGAATAACCTCTGCAAAACAGTCAACAGGATGCCTGGCAGATATTCAACAATTAAAGCTCTACCTTCATAAAACAAGACAAAAATAAGAAGCAGCTTGTAAGTTGATATGACAGCTTCCTAGCTACATACAGTGAATGCAAGTTTCTTACCTTTAATCGAAAGGGGTAGAAAGAAAATCAGAATATTTATAACCTGACTGAGGGACAGCTGTGGCATGACCTTTGGTATAAAGGTGAGGTTACTATGAAGAGTGACCCTGCTCAGACAAAGGTGGAGTTAGTGCAAAGAGTGACCCTGTCTTTGGAAAATCAGGACAGCTTCCTTGTACATCAAAGCTTGTAACTCAGAAACACATCTTGCTTAAGTTAATGCCACCAGTAGAGTGGTCCTCCAAGTAAGCACCTTGATGGGGGCTAAAGCAGATGGCTCAAAGAGGGGAGGAGTATATGTTTTTGCCAGTGCAAAATTAAGATCCCATGGTATGCTGGCTCCTTTCTGGGTGCTCACAGATCTAGAATCCCTAAGAATTATTTCATAGCCATGTGCAACTAGGTGGAGGGGTGGGGGTCCAAGAATACACAGGCTAAAATAGCTGAAGAATAGACTTTAACCGATGCATAAGACAAGCCCTGTTTTCTGAAGTTCAGAAAGCTAGCAGAGGACTAAAGATAAATGTAAAATGTTCCAAGTCATCCAGGTATGGGTAAATATGGACGGCTTTTGCCCTGCAGAAGGCAATTACTGGAGCCAGACATTTGCTAAAGACTCTGTGAGCAGTAAACAAACCAAACGGCTAGCACAAAAACCTGAGAGCCCCTGTCTCAAAGTGCAGGAACTGTGTCCCTGGGTTATGGGGATGTGAAGGTAGGCATCCTTTAATTCTTGGGTGACCTTGAGCATTCCTGAGAAGATCAAAGTAAGAAATTTTTGCAGGGTAGTGTTTTGAATTTTGGCTCTAGCAAGAAATTGTTTAGTCCTGTTACACCTAGAATAGTTTTCCAAAAGCATTACTTTCTTGAAACCAGGAAGTCTAGAGTAAATCCCAGTTTGTGTCTTTCCATTTTTGGGCTCAACAGAGTCTTGAGCCAGAAAGGTTTGTACTTGTGCCCAAAGCCAGTGACATTTGATTTTTTTCCACTTGGGAGATGGCCTTTAAGCTTATTTTATTTTTTATCAAAATTCATGGAATAGCCCAACTTTATAACACCTAGAACACCCTTGGCCTGTGCCATTTTTTCCTTGTGCAGTAAAAACAAAGACCCTGCTTCCTTTTCTCTCTTTGGTCTGGGAGGTGCTTTGCAGAGTCACAGTTGCTCCCTTTTGGGACCATGAGACTGGGTTCTTCCTCTAGAGCTGGTTTGACACTTTCTGGGAAACATTCCTTTCTGAGCTTCCTTTTTGACTGTTTGGGAGGAAGGACAGTTTTACTGTGGTAGTTCTTGACAAACCTGCACAGCAACAGTTATCCCACTCCACAAAGGGGAGCCACCACTGATCCTGGGAACTATCACCCTAATAGCCTGATAAGCCTGGTCTGCAAGGCCATGGAATGTATCATCATGGAACTAAGACATTGGTAACCTCCAAACTCTGGACCCCACCCAGTTCGGGATTGTGAAAGGCAGATCATGCCTTCTAAACCTGATTGACTTCTTTGAGGCAGTCACCAAAGTCGTAGACAAGGGTAAGGTGGTTCACACAGCCTATCTTGACCTCACCAAGGCTTTTGATACCATCTTTCATTCTGGAATTATAGCTAAACTCACTAAACTAGGTATAAATCCCTACGTCACAAGATGGGGTGCCAACTGGCTCACTGACAGAACCCACACTGTAAAAGTTGCAGACTCCAAATCTGACTTCAAACCAGTGACAAGTGGAGTACCACAGGGTTCAGTCCTGGGACCTCTCCTGTTTGGTATCTACTTCTCTGAAGTTCAGGCTAACACAGAAGGCCTTTGGCTAATGAAGTTTACAGATGACTGCAAACTAGGAGCCATAGTTGAGTCCCCAAATGATGTGGACATCCTACAGAAGGCCCTCACTGAGACAGATGCCTGGTGTCAGAGGCATGGCCTCAAGCTCAGTGCCAAAAAGTGCATTGTCAGCCCCTTTGGTAAAAACTCTGTACCCATGAACTACCACATAAACGGCAGTCTACTTAATGCCAAATGTGTGATAATAGACCTTGGGACCCAGGTGAACAGTAGTCTCACCTTTGATAATCACATCGCCACAGTAGCCAGGAAATTCTTCTATGTGGCACACCTCATCACAAAAAGGTTCTCATCCAAGAAAAAAGAGGTAATTGTTCCCCTCTACTCGGCACTCATTAGACCCATTATAGAGTACAATGCCTCTTTTGGAATGTACCTCACAAGACATCTGCACCATCTGAAAAGGCCACAGAAGTACCTCACAAAGAGGATTACTGGCCTCAAACAGATGCCCTATACTGACCATCTCTAAAAACTCCAGTTTTACTCTGTAGCATATCACCTTCTCCGAGGAGATCTCTGCCTAACATATAAAGCTATGTTAAACCCAGAGCTGTTGGACATGCTACACCTAAAGAAATCCCAATCCCTCTGAGCTACACACTCTAGGGACCTAAACCTTGTCACCACAATAAACAGGACATGCTGGAGGGATAGAGTCCTGTCCCAGAGACTTCTTATAGTCTGGAACAAGCTACCCATTTGTGTCAAGCAAAGTTCCTCATTAGCACTCTTCAAGAAAAATCTTGATGAGTGGATGGGAAATAGGAAATATACCCCAGGGATCACTTCTGTGACTCTGCACGACAGTGGCACAGGAAATTAACTTTCTTGGGTGGCATAAGCCAGGGAACCTTGTTGGCTAGGCTTACTTAGGCCCTTGGTATGATAGCCTAGTACCTACCTATGAACCTATGAACCTAAATACCTTTCTTGGGACTCAGCCCTATGCCTAATAGTATGGGTGCTGAAAAAGGTGCATTAGGGATACATGGACATGTCCTGCACTGGACCGAGATAAAAAAGAGATAACGGGAATGGAAGTCCCTATCAGGAATCAACGTTTTAAAAAGAGATAACGGGAATGGAAGTCCCGATCAGGAATCAACGTTTTAAAAAGAGATAACGGGAATGGAAGTCCCTATCAGGAATCAACGTTTTAAAAAGAGATAACGGGAATGGAAGTCCCTATCAGGAATCAACGTTTTAAAAAGAGATAACGGGAATGGAAGTCCCTATCAGGAATCAACGTTTTCTGACATCTACGCAGAAGTTGACAATGAAAACAGTTATTTGAAGAAAATGCTCCCCAATGGGGTACTTACCCAATCTCTCTGGCTTCAGGCCAACCCAACATATTTAATATATAGACATGGTGATCAGACTTCAGAATGCAAGAAAGAAAGAAAAATGGCTTTGGCCAATTAATTTTTATACCTCTGGTGTTCTGACATTAGAGGCGGAGGATGTTTGCTGGGCCATGGGTATGAAGTTGAGATCTCTAATATTCAGGCCAGCATCTGCAAGGCAGGAACTCCCAAGACACACTACTGCAGCAGTGAGTTAAGGAGGACACCCACAGCCTTTCATCTCATGCCAGTACTGAAGGATCGCAGGGCTAGCATAATTTTTTTATTTGAATTTATTCTGACAAAATCCTTAGCGATAAGAGACTAGAGAAGATGGAAGAGCTAAATACATATTTTTCTCTGCCAACATATTCGACTTTGGTGTTATTTTGGTTGGGGTGATATACTTACAGATATCACATCTCTTGTAGTGATGACCCTCAACCAAACTAAAAATATTATTATTATTATTATTACTATTGTTATTGTTATTATTATTATGATTATTATTATTATGATTATTATTATGATGATGATTATTTTTATTATTACTATTACTATTATTATTGTTATTATTATTATGATTATTATTATAATTACTATTATTATTGTTATTATTATTGTTATTATTATTATGATTATTATTATGATGATGATTATTATTATTATTACTATTATTATTATTATTATTATTATTATTATGATTATTATTATTATTATTATTATTATTATTATTATTATTATTATTATTATTATTATTATTATTATTACTATTATTATTATTATTATTGTTATTATTATTATGATTATTATGATGATGATGATTATTATTATTATTACTATTATTATTATTATTATTATTATTATTATTATTATTATTATTATTATTATTATTATTACTATTGTTATTGTTATTATTATTATTATTATTATTATTATTACACGTGTCTTGAGAAGACCTCTTTCTTCCACCTCACCCATAAAATCGTGCTCTCTAGCAGTAAGTCACTCAAAGCAAACACAAAACACACAATAGTGACTGACAGAAAATTTCTGAAAACCATGTACAACTAAAATCTAGAGCCCTAACAAATGAAAACTGCGAAAAATTCTAAGAAACTATAAAAAGGTCTCTCTGTAGTGGCAAGAAACCCCACCGCCACTCGCCTGCCTTTTAAAGGGAATGGTTAAACACTGAGCAGGGGACAGGAGAAAAGAAAGAAAGTCAACTAGTAACACAAAGACTCTCAGAAATGCAGAAAAAGGTGTAGTCATAATACTGCAGAATCAGAACAGGAGAACAATTTGACAAAAAGTAATGTGGCCATATGGAGACCAGTGTTGAGCTAAGCACAGCAATGAACATCTGGGGAACAATGCTATTACAGGGGGAGTAACAGCTTGGTAGTTTTAGTAGCAAGTAATCCCGACACTCAGAACCTTCATCTTATACATTACTGAGGACAGACCCACTCCTATCAAATGTGAGCCTTCCCTTTAGTTCCCCTCCCCCATAATGTTACTTACTGAGACACGGTAGCTAACCACTCCTACAGCTGAAGCCTACCACACATATTATAATGCCCTTTCTCTATTATGAATTCCATTTTCTGGAATATTCTAACTCAAAATACTACACCCTTGTAGAACAATGTGTGCTGTATCTTTAAGAAGCATTTCCAAGTGTGGCACGTGCATATAAATAGCGAGCACATGCAGGCAGCAGTGCCATTTTGAGGGAGCAGCCACAGTGTGAACATGTATGAATGAGGTAGTCAGTCTGTTTATAAGTTTATCTAAGTTTAAGTTACTAAGCTTCAATGCTGATGTGTTTATATATAATAAAGCTGTTTGAACAGAACCAACAACTGTTTGTGTGTTTTATCCTGACCAGACGAGTGACATGGTGTCAGAACTGGGATTCAGGAGACTGTTTCTTCAAGTCGTGAGGTGCAGAGCTAACAGTGAAGGCATGTTGAGCAGACTGGGTGCAAAAAAGGTCCAGAACAGAACTACAGGTAACTGAATTTCGCACAAATGATTTATTTTATAAAAGAAACAATACGGAGCATTCAAAGGGCACAGAACACATTATTAATCAAACGAATATCGCACAAATGTATTATTAATCAAACAAAAGGCACAAAATGCATTACTGATTAAACGAGATGTTTGCAATTACGATATTTGATAGAATTATCAGAAGAGTTCATAACGAGTTCAGAGTTGCCTTGGAGTTGCATAACGAACATGGAGTAAAACAAGCACAAGAAAAGTACAATGAGCATGAAAAGAGATTAAAAGGGCAGAATGAGTGCAATAAAAGGGCAAAAAAGGGCAAATTAAGTATAAGAAAGCAAGGCGACTGCATGTGTTTTGGCATACGACTGTATTTTGGGCATGAGCTACTATTTCACATTGACCGAAGCTATTCAAAGTATAACTAAAGTTGTTCAAAGTATCTCAGGGTGTGTAAAGTGCTTACAGTATGTGCTTTATTGCTGTGCATTTATGAAGTGCAACTATTTTGTAAAGTATAGTCAGAATACGGCCATTTTGAAAAGGTTTCTTGTGCTGTGTGCATTTATTCATGGAGTGCCACCATTTCAGAGTGTTTCTTACACTGTGCAGAGTCATTTAGCAAAGTACAGCCATTTGGAAGAGTTTCGGTGTGCTATATATTCGGTGTGCTATATACAGTTTATTCGCAAAGTGAAATCATTTTGAAATGTTTTTACTCTGAGTTTCTTCTGCCCAATTTATTCACAAAGTGCAGTAATTTTGAAATGTTTCTTACCCTGATAAGAGGTGATTTTGCAAAGTACACTGATTTCAAAATTATTCTTGTGACACTGAGACTTATTTTGCAAAGTATTTCACAGAGTTCAGTTATTTACAGACTTGTACTATTAGGCATGTTTACAAATTTGGGCATTAATTTCTGGCATATGTATATTTGTGTATGCTTGTACATAATTGCAAAAGCCTTCACTAGTGTGTTTGTTAATATGGCAGAGGGATTTCGTAGACCAAATCCACTTGCATTTGATAATAATATTGCAGAGAGTTGGAGAGCATTTGAACAAGAATATGATATTTTCATACAAACAGCTTTTTCCGACAAAGATGCATTTACCAGGGCATTCATTTTGCTTAACCTAGCAGGCTCAGAGGCCATTGAAAGAGATCATTAATTTATGTATGCACCAGCAGTATATGCAGGAGAGGGGGAAAACCATCATATTGTTGTACCAGCTGACTCAAGGGAGGACCCTGAGTGCTTATAATGTAAATTTAGAGAAATGTGCAACCCCCAGACAAATGTTACATTAGAGAGGCAGTTATTTCATACAAGACACCAAAAGCCAGGAGAAACTTTTGCAGTTTACATTACTGACTTAAGAAACAAGGCTAAAACATGTAGATTTGATGATTTGAAAGATGAGTTGATAAAGGACAGGCTTGTGTGTTGTATTAATAATGCTGCAGTGAGAAAGATCTTGCTTTGTGACAGTGATTTAACATTGAGCAAAGCTATTGAGATTTGTCAAATCCATGAGCTCACAGAAAGGCACACAGGTATGCTTGCAAGTGATAACAGCATGGTTTCAGCAGCTTCCAGAGCAAAAGTAGCCAGTATGCATGTGGCTAGCAGAAGCAGGCCTAAGCAAATGACAGCAGCAGCCCCTGCAGCAAGTTCTAAGACTAGTTCAGTAAAACGGACATGCGCAGTGCAATACAAGAGTGAGTCAGCAGAACCCAAGTCAAGTTTTATTGTCAGCTGTCATAATTGTGATGCCAGTCATGAGTCTAAAAGAGAGAAGTGCTTAGCATTTTGGTCAGCAATGTCACAAGTGTAAAAAATTGAATAATTTTCAAAAGTTTTGCAAACCTCACTCAGTCATAAAGAAGGGTCACTTAAGAAAGTAAGTTAATCATGTAGAAAGCTGCAACCTTACTTTTTATGTAGATGGCGTGTCAGTGGTTGGTGAAAAGATTAATGCAGTAGATTTGTTAGCAAAAAACAAAATGTTTTGTACTGTCCTGATCAATGGTAAACCTACAGAGCTCAAAGTTGCCACTGGTTCAAAGTGTAATGTTATTCTGACAAGTGAGAGCTGGTGAGCAACTTAATTTGGCTGTCTACACAAATGGCAAACTTATTTATTTTATTTTATTTATTTATTTTATTTTACAGTTTCTGGTTTTCTACAGTTTAAGGTATCTGGCTGATAGCTTATCCAGATCACCCAGAAATAGAAGGGAACAGCTTGATGCAGAACATTTTTGGCTTTAATGTCATGGAAGTCCATACATTTTCTACCATGAGACTTGATGAACTGAGAGATCATACAAAGACTGATCCAGTATTGCAAAAGCTCAACCACTTCATTGATGTTGGATGGCCGTCAAAGCAATCTAATATGCCACCTGAAGTGCAAACCTACTTTCCTTACAGAGATGAGATGTTGATGGAAGACGGTATCATTTTTAAAGGTCCTAAAGTTGTTGTTCCTACTTCCTTTCAACATAAATATATCCAGATTTTACATTGTGGCCACCCAGGTTCTGATTCTACCAAAAGAAGGGTGAGAGGACTAGTAGTATTTTGACATTCTCTAGCAAAAGACATTGATAAAGTGCTTTCGGCTTGTTCACTATGCAATAGTACTAAACTGTATTTGCAAAAAGAGCCACTTCATCTAAGCCAAATTCCTGAACTAGCTTGATCAACAGTAGCCACTGACATACTTGAGTGGAACAATCAGCATTACTTAGTGTTGGTCGACTCTTATTCAACTGGTTTGAGATGTATTTGCTACCTAACCTAATGTCCACTACTGTTATTACTAAGTTGAAACATCATTTCTCAGTCTGTGGTAGTCCACATAAGCTTATCTCTTACAATGGTACCCAGTTTACCAGTCAATTGTTTCAGAAATTTGCAAAAGAGTGGGACTTTGCTCATGCTACTAGTAGTCCAGAATACCCACAGTCAAATGGCCTGGCTGAGCATGCAGTACAGAGTGCAAAGCAATTGCTAGAAAAGTCAAAGCATGAGAATGCCAACGTCTTTTTGAATTTACTTAATCTCAGAAATATACTCTGTGACAACATACTTGGCTCACCTGCTCAGAAACTTCTATCTAGGCAAACCAGAACAACCTTGCCTATCAGTTCCAACTTTTTGGTGCCTAAAGCTAAAAACAACAGAGCAGTCAAAGCCCAACTATTCAGAAAGTGTTCTTTCTAGAAGCCAGTTATGATAAAATGAGCAGATCTCTTCTTCCATTGAAGAATGGAGAAACAGCAAAAGGTTTCGACCAGATTGGTCAAGTCACAGGTATGTGTGCCAAGCCCAGATCCTACTTTGTAGAGTCAGGAGGTATAGATTACAGGAGGAACCACAGACATCTCCTTCCTGTTGTAGAACCGATATTGCAGACTCGTACCTGTGATACATACTCTAGATCTCAGAGTCTGACATTGTTCCTATCAAGGAATGTTTCTCAACACCTACTTCCATTCCTGATGATATCCCAGATGTCCCCAAAGTCGAACATTCAGTAAAGACAGTCAATGTTTCTAGACCTAGTTCTAATTTCTATATCGCACAATGTGGTCATATTTCTAGACCTAGTGTGTGAAATACACAGTATCCTGGATGTAGCTGATTATGTGTATATAGTTTTGTATAATTGCATGTCAAATAATTATTTCTCTACAACTGCATATCAGTCAGTATTGTCATTAATGCATATGCTATTTCTCAAAGAGGGAGGATGTAGAACAGTGCGTGTGCTGTATCTTTAAGAAGCATTTCCAAGTGTGGCACGTGCATATAAATAGCGAGCATGTGCAGGCAGCAGTGCCATTTTGAGGGAGCAGCCACAGTGTGAACATGTATGAGTGTGGTAGTGGGTTTGTTTATAAGTTTATTTAAGTTTAAGCTACTAAGCCTCAATCCTGATGTGTTTGTATATAATAAAGCTGTTTGAACAGAACTCACAACTATTCGTTGTTTATTCTGACCAGATGAGCAACAACCCTGGAACTGCTCAAACTGCCTACAATTGGTCATTTATTTGAATTTGATCAGGAAAGGTCTGACAAGAGTATCAGGCATTTTTATAAGGGAGACCTAGATCCACCAACAGACAGGACTGACATTGCAAGTGTTGGGAATTTTCCAGTCTGCCAGCTCTGTTCTTTATACTCCCATAATGCACCATCCAGATAAAAGGTTCTACTTCAGGACATACGCACACACAAGCAAGGAATTTTTCCTACACATAGAGCTCTTTATACAGATCCAGCACTGTTGTGAGTACACATAACATGTATCTGACCTTGAAGAGCTCTGTCTGCCAAACATACAGAATATAGTCATCTGTTCAAAACTCTCAGCTGGCTGTCACGTGGAGACATTGTCTTTATGACTGTGGCCCTGTGGGACAACCTAGACCTGGCAGTCACATTCAACTTACTTTTTGTCCATTTACGCATCTAAGAAACATCTTATATGACCATGATTGGTTGAAGCTGCTTCAGTGCCGCTTTAAGTAAGCCACATTCTTTGATTTCCTGTCCTTGCCTATTTAAGTGGTATAGTGTGAAATATTTTCTGCTTAAAAACCTCAGCTTTGGCCGGCTAAGAACTTGCTGTATTCAACTAGACGTACAAGATAATTTAAGTACCTTTATCTGCACTTTTTTTTCAAAAAAATACAGTATTTAAATTTATTTTAACTGTGTTGCAGGAATATTAACTGAACTGGAAGTTAGTCAGTGTTTGATGAATTTTGTTATTTGCTAGTAATTACAGGTGTGGGGGTAGCCACATTCTTTGATTTCCTGTCCTTGCCTATTTAAGTGGCACAGTGTGAAATATTTTCTGCTTAAAAACCTCAGCTTTGGCCAGCTAAGAACTTGCTGTATTCAACTGGATGTATAAGAGAATTTAAGTACCTTTATCTGCACTTTTTTTCCAAAAATACAGTATTTAAATTGATTTTAACTGTGTTGCAGGAATATTAACTGAACTGGAAGTTAGTCAGTGTTTGCTGAATTTTGTTATTTGCTAGTAATTACAGGTGTGGGGGTAGCCACATTCTTTGATTTCCTGTCCTTGCCTATTTAAGTGGTACAGTGTGAAATATTTTCTGCTTAAAAACCTCAGCATTGGCCGGCTAAGAACTTGCTGTATTCAACTGGACGTATAAGAGAATTTAAGTACCTTTATCTGCACTTTTTTTTCAAAAAATACAGTATTTAAATTGATTTTAACTTTGTTGCAGGAATATTAACTGAACTGGAAGTTAGTCAGTGTTTGCTGAATTTTGTTATTTGCTAGTAATTACAGGTGTGGGGGTAGCCACATTCTTTGATTTCCTGTCCTTGCCTATTTAAGTGGTACAGTGTGAAATATTTTCTGCTTAAAAACCTCAGCTTTGGCCGGCTAAGAACTTGCTGTATTCAACTGGATGTATAAGAGAATTTAAGTACCTTTATCTGCACTTTTCTTCCCCAAAAAATACAGTATTTAAATTGATTTTAACTGTGTTGCAGGAATATTAACTGAACTGGAAGTTAGTCAGTGTTTGCTGAATTTTGTTATTTGCTAGTAATTACAGGTGTGGGGGTAGCCGCATTCTTTGATTTCCTGTCCTTGCCTATTTAAGTGGTACAGTGTGAAATATTTTCTGCTTAAAAACCTCAGCTTTGGCCGGCTAAGAACTTGCTGTATTCAACTGGACGTATAAGAGAATTTAAGTACCTTTATCTGCACTTTTTTTTCAAAAAATACAGTATTTAAATTGATTTTAACTGTGTTGCAGGAATATTAACTGAACTGGAAGTTAGTCAGTGTTTGCTGAATTTTGTTATTTGCTAGTAATTACAGGTGTGGTGGTAGCGACATTCTTTGATTTCCTGTCCTTGCCTATTTAAGTGGTACAGTGTGAAATATTTTCTGCTTAAAAACCTCAGCTTTAGCCGGCTAAGAACTTGCTGTATTCAACTGGACGTATAAGAGAATTTAAGTACCTTTATCTGCACTTTTTTTTCAAAAAATACAGCATTTAAATTGATTTTAACTGTGTTGCAGGAATATTAACTGAACTGGAAGTTAGTCAGTGTTTGCTGAATTTTGTTATTTGCTAGTAATTACAGGTGTGGGGGTAGCCACATTCTTTGATTTCCTGTCCTTGCCTATTTAAGTGGTACAGTGTGAAATATTTTCTGCTCAAACATCTCAGCTTTGGCCGGCTAAGAACTTGCTGTATTCAACTGGACGTATAAGAGAATTTAAGTACCTTTATCTGCACTTTTTTTCAAAAAATACAGTATTTAAATTGATTTTAACTGTGTTGCAGGAATATTAACTGAACTGGAAGTTAGTCAGTGTTTGCTGAATTTTGTTATTTGATAGTAATTACAGGTGTGGGGGTAGCCACATTCTTTGATTTCCTGTCCTAGCCTATTTAAGTGGTACAGTGTGAAATATTTTCTGCTTAAAAACCTCAGCTTTGGCCGGCTAAGAACTTGCTGTATTCAACTGGACGTATAAGAGAATTTAAGTACCTTTATCTGCACTTTTTTTTCAAAAAATACAGTATTTAAATTGATTTTAACTGTGTTGCAGGAATATTAACTGAACTGGAAGTTAGTCAGTGTTTGCTGAATTTTGTTATTTGCTAGTAATTAAAGGTGTGGGGTAGCCACATTCTTTGATTTCCTGTCCTTGCCTATTTAAGTGGTACAGTGTGAAATATATTCTGCTTGAAAACCTCAGCTTTGGCCGGCTAAGAACTTGCTGTATTCAACTGGACGTATAAGAGAATTTAAGTACCTTTATCTGCACTTTTTTTTCAAAGAAATACAGTATTTAAATTGATTTTAACTGTGTTGCAGGAATATTAACTGAACTGGAAGTTAGTCAGTGTTTGCTGAATTTTGTTATTTGCTAGTAATTACAGGTGTGGGGTAGCCACATTCTTTGATTTCCTGTCCTTGCCTATTTAAGTGGTACAGTGTGAAATATTTTCTGCTTAAAAACCTCAGCTTTGGCCGGCTAAGAACTTGCTGTATTCAACTGGATGTATAAGAGAATTTAAGTACCTTTATCTGCACTTTTTTTCAAAAAATACAGTATTTAAATTGATTTTAACTGTGTTGCAGGAATATTAACTGAACTGGAAGTTAGTCAGTGTTTGCTGAATTTTGTTATTTGCTAGTAATTACAGGTGTGGGGGTAGCCACATTCTTTGATTTCCTGTCCTTGCCTATTTAAGTGGTACAGTGTGAAATATTTTCTGCTCAAACATCTCAGCTTTGGCCGGCTAAGAACTTGCTGTATTCAACTGGACGTATAAGAGAATTTAAGTACCTTTATCTGCACTGTTTTTTCCCAAAAAAATACAGTATTTAAATTGATTTTAACTGTGTTGCAGGAATATTAACTGAACTGGAAGTTAGTCAGTGTTTGCTGAATTTTGTTATTTGCTAGTAATTACAGGTGTGGGGGTAGCCACATTCTTTGATTTCCTGTCCTTGCCTATTTAAGTGGTACAGTGTGAAATATTTTCTGCTTAAAATCCTCAGCTTTGTCTGGCTAAGAACTTGCTGTATTCAACTGAACGTATAACAGAATTTAAGTACCTTTATCTGCACTTTTTTTCAAAAAATACAGTATTTAAATTGATTTAACTGTGTTGCAGGAATATTAACTGAACTGGAAGTTAGTCAGTGTTTGCTGAATTTTGTTATTTGCTAGTAATTACAGGTGTGGGGTAGCCACATTCTTTGATTTCCTGTCCTTGCCTATTTAAGTGGTACAGTGTGAAATATTTTCTGCTTAAAACCTCAGCTTTGGCCGGCTAAGAACTAGCTGTATTCAACTGGACGTATAAGAGAATTTAAGTACCTTTATCTGCACTTTTTTTCAAAAAATACAGTATTTAAATTGATTTTAACTGTGTTGCAGGAATATTAACTGAACTGGAAGTTAGTCAGTGTTTGCTGAATTTTGTTATTTGCTAGTAATTACAGGTGTGGGGGTAGCCACATTCTTTGATTTCCTGTCCTTGCCTATTTAAGTGGTACAGTGTGAAATATTTTCTGCTTAAAACCTCAGCTTTGGCCGGCTAAGAACTTGCTGTATTCAACTGGACGTATAAGAGAATTTAAGTACCTTTATCTGCACTTTTTTCCCAAAAAATACAGTATTTAAATTGATTTTAACTGTGTTGCAGGAATATTAACTGAACTGGAAGTTAGTCAGTGTTTGCTGAATTTTGTTATTTGCTAGTAATTACAGGTGTGGGGGTAGCCACATTCTTTGATTTCCTGTCCTTGCCTATTTAAGTGGTACAGTGTGAAATATTTTCTGCTTAAAAACCTCAGCTTTGGCCGGCTAAGAACTTGCTGTATTCAACTGGACGTATAAGAGAATTTAAGTACCTTTATCTGCACTTTTTTTCAAAAAATACAGTATTTAAATTGATTTTAACTGTGTTGCAGGAATATTAACTGAACTGGAAGTTAGTCAGTGTTTGCTGAATTTTGTTATTTGCTAGTAATTACAGGTGTGGGGTAGCCACATTCTTTGATTTCCTGTCCTTGCCTATTTAAGTGGTACAGTGTGAAATATTTTCTGCTTAAAACCTCAGCTTTGGCCGGCTAAGAACTTGCTGTATTCAACTGGACGATAAGAGAATTTAAGTACCTTTATCTGCACTTTTTTTCAAAAAATACAGTATTTAAATTGATTTTAACTGTGTTGCAGGAATATTAACTGAACTGGAAGTTAGTCAGTGTTTGCTGAATTTTGTTATTTGCTAGTAATTACAGGTGTGGGGGTAGCCACATTCTTTGATTTCCTGTCCTTGCCTATTTAAGTGGTACAGTGTGAAATATTTTCTGCTTAAAACCTCAGCTTTGGCCGGCTAAGAACTTGCTGTATTCAACTGGACGTATAAGAGAATTTAAGTACCTTCATCTGCACTTTTTTTCAAAAAATACAGTATTTAAATTGATTTTAACTGTGTTGCAGGAATATTAACTGAACTGGAAGTTAGTCAGTGTTTGCTGAATTTTGTTATTTGCTAGTAATTACAGGTGTGGGGTAGCCACATTCTTTGATTTCCTGTCCTTGCCTATTTAAGTGGTACAGTGTGAAATATTTTCTGCTTAAAAACCTCAGCTTTGGCCGGCTAAGAACTTGCTGTATTCAACTGGACGTATAAGAGAATTTAAGTACCTTTATCTGCACTTTTTTTTCAAAAAATACAGTATTTAAATTGATTTTAACTGTGTTGCAGGAATATTAACTGAACTGGAAGTTAGTCAGTGTTTGCTGAATTTTGTTATTTGCTAGTAATTACAGGTGTGGGGTAGCCACATTCTTTGATTTCCTGTCCTTGCCTATTTAAGTGGTACAGTGTGAAATATTTTCTGCTTAAAACCTCAGCTTTGGCCGGCTAAGAACTAGCTGTATTCAACTGGATGTATAAGAGAATTTAAGTACCTTTATCTGCACTTTTTTTTTCAAAAAATACAGTATTTAAATTGATTTTAACTGTGTTGCAGGAATATTAACTGAACTGGAAGTTAGTCAGTGTTTGCTGAATTTTGTTATTTGCTAGTAATTACAGGTGTGGGGTAGCCACATTCTTTGATTTCCTGTCCTTGCCTATTTAAGTGGTACAGTGTGAAATATTTTCTGCTTAAAAACCTCAGCTTTGGCCGGCTAAGAACTTGCTGTATTCAACTGGATGTATAAGAGAATTTAAGTACCTTTATCTGCACTTTTTTTTCAAAAAATACAGTATTTAAATTGATTTTAACTGTGTTGCAGGAATATTAACTGAACTGGAAGTTAGTCAGTGTTTGCTGAATTTTGTTATTTGCTAGTAATTACAGGTGTGGGGGTAGCCACATTCTTTGATTTCCTGTCCTTGCCTATTTAAGTGGTACAGTGTGAAATATTTTCTGCTTAAACATCTCAGCTTTGGCTGGCTAAGAACTTGCTGTATTCAACTGGACGTATAAGAGAATTTAAGTACCTTTATCTGCACTTTTTTTTTCAAAAAATACAGTATTTAAATTGATTTTAACTGTGTTGCAGGAATATTAACTGAACTGGAAGTTAGTCAGTGTTTGCTGAATTTTGTTATTTGCTAGTAATTACAGGTGTGGGGGTAGCCACATTCTTTGATTTCCTGTCCTTGCCTATTTAAGTGGTACAGTGTGAAATATTTTCTGCTTAAAACCTCAGCTTTGGCTGGCTAAGAACTTGCTGTATTCAACTGGACGTATAAGAGAATTTAAGTACCTTTATCTGCACTTTTTTTTCAAAAAATACAGTATTTAAATTGATTTTAACTGTGTTGCAGGAATATTAACTGAACTGGAAGTTAGTCAGTGTTTGCTGAATTTTGTTATTTGCTAGTAATTACAGGTGTGGGGTAGCCACATTCTTTGATTTCCTATCCTTGCCTATTTAAGTGGTACAGTGTGAAATATTTTCTGCTTAAAACCTCAGCTTTGGCCGGCTAAGAACTTGCTGTATTCAACTGGACGTATAAGAGAATTTAAGTACCTTTATCTGCACTTTTTTTCCCAAAAATACAGTATTTAAATTGATTTTAACTGTGTTGCAGGAATATTAACTGAACTGGAAGTTAGTCAGTGTTTGCTGAATTTTGTTATTTGCTAGTAATTACAGGTGTGGGGGTAGCCACATTCTTTGATTTCCTGTCCTTGCCTATTTAAGTGGTACAGTGTGAAATATTTTCTGCTTAAAACCTCAGCTTTGGCCGGCTAAGAACTAGCTGTATTCAACTGGACGTATAAGAGAATTTAAGTACCTTTATCTGCACTTTTTTTTTCAAAAAATACAGTATTTAAATTGATTTTAACTGTGTTGCAGGAATATTAACTGAACTGGAAGTTAGTCAGTGTTTGCTGAATTTTGTTATTTGCTAGTAATTACAGGTGTGGGGTAGCCACATTCTTTGATTTCCTGTCCTTGCCTATTTAAGTGGTACAGTGTGAAATATTTTCTGCTTAAAACCTCAGCTTTGGCCGGCTAAGAACTAGCTGTATTCAACTGGACGTATAAGAGAATTTAAGTACCTTTATCTGCACTTTTTTTTCAAAAAATACAGTATTTAAATTGATTTTAACTGTGTTGCAGGAATATTAACTGAACTGGAAGTTTGTCAGTGTTTGCTGAATTTTGTTATTTGCTAGTAATTACAGGTGTGGGTTAGCACATTCTTTGATTTACTGTCCTTGCCTATTTAAGTGGTACAATGTGAAACATTTTCTGCTTTAAAACCTCAGCTTTGGCCGGCTAAGAACTTGCTGTATTCAACTGGACGTATAAGAGAATTTAAGTACCTTTATCTGCACTTTTTTTCCCAAAAAATACAGTATTTAAATTGATTTTAACTGTGTTGCAGGAATATTAACTGAACTGGAAGTTAGTCAGTGTTTGCTGAATTTTGTTATTTGCTAGTAATTACAGGTGTGGGGGTAGCCACATTCTTTGATTTCCTGTCCTTGCCTATTTAAGTGGTACAGTGTGAAATATTTTCTGCTTAAAAACCTCAGCTTTGGCCGGCTAAGAACTTGCTGTATTCAACTGGACGATAAGAGAATTTAAGTACCTTTATCTGCACTTTTTTTTCAAAAAATACAGTATTTAAATTGATTTTAACTGTGTTGCAGGAATATTAACTGAACTGGAAGTTAGTCAGTGTTTGCTGAATTTTGTTATTTGCTAGTAATTACAGGTGTGGGGGTAGCCACATTCTTTGATTTCCTGTCCTTGCCTATTTAAGTGGTACAGTGTGAAATATTTTCTGCTTAAAAACCTCAGCTTTGGCCGGCTAAGAACTTGCTGTATTCAACTGGACGAGAATTTAAGTACCTTTATCTGCACTTTTTTTTCAAAAAATACAGTATTTAAATTGATTTTAACTGTGTTGCAGGAATATTAACTGAACTGGAAGTTAGTCAGTGTTTGCTGAATTTTGTTATTTGCTAGTAATTACAGGTGTGGGGGTAGCCACATTCTTTGATTTCCTGTCCTTGCCTATTTAAGTGGTACAGTGTGAAATATTTTCTGCTTAAAACCACAGCTTTGGCCGGCTAAGAACTTGCTGTATTCAACTGGACGTATAAGAGAATTTAAGTACCTTTATCTGCACTTTTTTTCAAAAAATACAGTATTTAAATTGATTTTAACTGTGTTGCAGGAATATTAACTGAACTGGAAGTTAGTCAGTGTTTGCTGAATTTTGTTATTTGCTAGTAATTACAGGTGTGGGGTAGCCACATTCTTTGATTTCCTGTCCTTGCCTATTTAAGTGGTACAGTGTGAAATATTTTCTGCTTAAAAACCTCAGCTTTGGCCGGCTAAGAACTTGCTGTATTCAACTGGACGTATAAGAGAATTTAAGTACCTTTATCTGCACTTTTTTTCAAAAAATACAGTATTTAAATTGATTTTAACTGTGTTGCTGGAATATTAACTGAACTGGAAGTTAGTCAGTGTTTGCTGAATTTTGTTATTTGCTAGTAATTACAGGTGTGGGGGTAGCGACATTCTTTGATTTCCTGTCCTTGCCTATTTAAGTGGTACAGTGTGAAATATTTTCTGCTTAAAAACCTCAGCTTTGGCCGGCTAAGAACTTGCTGTATTCAACTGGACATATAAGAGAATTTAAGTACCTTTATCTGCACTTTTTTTTTCAAAAAATACAGTATTTAAATTGATTTTAACTGTGTTGCAGGAATATTAACTGAACTGGAGGTTTGTCAGTGTTTGCTGAATTTTGTTATTTGCTAGTAATTACAGGTGTGGGGGTAGCCACATTCTTTGATTTCCTGTCCTTGCCTATTTAAGTGGTACAGTGTGAAATATTTTCTGCTTAAACATCTCAGCTTTGGCCGGCTAAGAACTTGCTGTATTCAACTGGACGTATAAGAGAATTTAAGTACCTTTATCTGCACTTTTTTTTCAAAAAAATGCAGCATTTAAATTGATTTTAACTGTGTTGCAGTAATATTAACTGAACTGGAAGTTAGTCAGTGTTTGCTGAATTTTGTTATTTGCTAGTAATTACAGGTGTGGGGGTAGCCACATTCTTTGATTTCCTGTCCTTGCCTATTTAAGTGGTACAGTGTGAAATATTTTCTGCTTTAAAACCTCAGCTTTGGCCGGCTAAGAACTTGCTGTATTCAACTGGACGTATAAGAGAATTTAAGTACCTTTATCTGCACTTTTTTTTCCAAAAAATACAGTGTTTAAATTGATTTTAACTGTGTTGCAGGAATATTAACTGAACTGGAAGTTTTGACTCTGCTCTTCAGTTAGTCCCACCCACCCTCCCTGTTTTTGTTTTGGTGTTAATCTTAGTTGCCTTGAAACTGCCCGCCCCTCTTGTAAATTTGTGTTTGGATACTCCTTCTGGGCCCATGTCATTTGCTCACTCAACTGAGTGCAGTGAGATCATATTCTGATTTCAGGCACTCCTACTGTGTACAAAGAGGGCATCTGGGAAACAGAAAAAAAAATTAAGCTTGTTTCCTGCCTTTCCTGTTAAGTGGTATAGACTATTTATAGGCTTCTGAGCCCCCAAGCCCTTCTGTGTTGGAGGGAAGCCTTCTAGCTTAGTTTTTTTTCTTATAACTAGCCAGTTTTCTAGTTTCAGCACTCAAATCTGTTTCTTTGATCTCAGCACTTGTTCAGAAAAAAAAAATTAATCTGCTTTTACTGTACTTGTGTTTCTACCTACTTTATTTTACTTTTGCATCATCTTAAAAGTACTCAATTGTATTTATTACTGCTTGGAGTAACTCATTCTAAGCCTTTTGGTTTAAACACTTGGGCTTCGGACCAGTTGTTTTGCACTGAGAGGGTTTGTGGTCTGCACTGTAGTGGCAGAACAGGTAGCTTACATCCTTCTAGGTTGAGAACTGCTGATTGAGGGCTCAGTGTCTGTTATTCTAAAAGTGTATTAATTCTGGTTTAAGCACTTGGGCTTTCAGGCCAGTTCTTTTACATTAAGAGTGTTCGTGGTCTGCACTCTTGTGGGAGGAGAGGCTGGACTCTGCCCTTCTGAGCTGGGAATTTCTGGTTAAAGGCTTATCGTGCATGCATATCTGAACTGCTTCTTACTGAAGTTGGTGTGCCTTGTTTGCTGTGGCATAGACTGGATTTGGGCCTGCTGGATCTAGCTTTGTTTGTGTAACTTGAGCACTAATCCAGGCATTCTCTAAAGTATTCACTTGTATTTATTACTGCTTGGTAGTAACTTGATTAAAGTGTAGCTATCATTCTAAGTCTTTTGGATTAAGCACTTGGGCTTCAGACCAGTTGTTTTACATTAGGAAGGTTTATGGCATGCACTGTGGTGGCAGGACAGGCAGCTTTCATCCTTCTAAGTTGGGAACTGCTGATTGAGAGCCCAGTGTCTGTTATTCTTAAAGTGTATTAGTTCTGGTTTAAGCACTTGGGCTTCAGGCCAGTTATTTTACATTAAGAAGGTTCGTGGTCTGCACTCTTGTGGGAGAAGAGGCTGGACTCTGCCCTTCTGAGCTGGGAATTTCTGGTTAAAGGTTTATAGTGCCCTGAATTTTGAACTGTATCTTACTGAAATTGGTACACCTTGTTTGCTGTAGCATAGACTAGATCCAGGCCTGCTGAATCTAGCTTTGTTTATATGCTTGTTGTTTGCTTGTTATTTCCCTGGAATGCTAATTCCACCTAATATGTGGCTTCTCAGCGCTTCTGTGGATCACTAGTGATATCTGCATTGCTTACTGTACTTATTTCCTTGTTTCACTTGAAAGAAAGTTACTGTTTGTCGTTTTTGCATTTAAGTTACCTGTAACACATTGCACTTAAGTTACCTGGCACTTGCTCACTAAAGCAATTATATAAGTCAGCACTAAAAATTAAAAGCACTACACCCTCACTCCCCACTGGCCCTTGTTTTCAATTATTAAGGAATTCCCAATATTATTCTAGCATGTCCAAAGTTCAGTTGTGAATCTCCTCTCCAGTCCAGCTGGTGAATCTGGGAATCTTGAGGCAATGTTACAACTGCCTCATGTACACAGACAACCCTCTCCTCCTCCCAACAAATTCCAACACATGTGAGAGATGCAACCATATAGCCAAACTGGAGGCTAAGCTCTCTCAACTCAGTACTGGCATAACCAGTCAGGAGGAGAAGGAAACCACACTCACTACAATTCCAGTCTCACATAGACCTACCACGACAGCAAACCAAACACATAATCACACAAAAACATACTCGGAGGCTCTAAATAAAGATCTGCCTAAGCAGCAGAGACCTCCAAAGCAGACACCCAAGCAACCGCTACCCCAAAACAAAACACATGCAACACATATCTCACAAAGCCAGTGTGCTGAACAGTTACAGCCCTTAAGACTAAACAACACACCTGATACACTTGTAGTAGGTGACTCTATTGTCAGGCACACTGACGTCCTGCTCACCAGGCTGAACAAGGAGAGGGTCACGGTGAGCAGCCTGTCGGGCACTAGGATCCGCCACATAACACAAGCACTCAGGTCACTCCAAGGCAAGTACAAATACGACTCAGTCATTGTCCATGCTAGTGTGAATGACCTGAGATGTACCTCCCTGGACTACATGAAAAGAGACATAAAGGAGCTCTCTGAGCATGTAGCCCAGGCCGGTATGACCCTGACCTTGAGTAGCATCTTACCCTCACCAAGAATGATGCCACAATATGAAGACAAGATGATTAATTTCAACAATTGGCTTAAGTATTGATGTCATTCAAAGGGGATCCAATGCCTATCAGCCTGGGATGACATGCTCGACAAGCCACGATGCTTCACTAGGGATGGCTTGCACCTGTCACCCCTGGGCTTTCGGATATTGGCAAAGGCTCTTGCTACCCCCATCGTGCCTTTTTTTGGCAAGGCTCAAAAGACAAACCCACCTCCATAGGTATCACAAGGGATAAGAAACTAAGAGTAATGCTACTCAACGCCAGAAGTCTAAACTTCAAGACGCATGCACTCAAAACTCTCCTTAGCAGGGAGAACATTGATATCTGTGCAGTAACAGAAACCTGGTTCAAGGCTCCCGAGAGCACCCCAGCACTACCAGGTTATACCTCATACCATGCTTTTCGGCCCCAAAACTTGGACCGAACCACAAAAGGAGGGGGAGCATCAATATTCATCAAAGAAACCCACACCTCCAGGTTGGTGGCACAGCATGAAGCATCAGAGACTATCCATGTACAACTAACAGTGGGTAAAACTGCCTTCCAGTTTATAGCCTGCTACACACCACCCTCCCAAACCCAGGAACCCCACTCGGCCTTCCTGAGAACACTGGAAAATATGAAGGTCTCTCCAAACACCATTATATTGGGCGACTTTAACTACCCAAACATAGACTGGGAGCATTACTCTAGCTCCAACACCCTAGCTCAAAGGTTCCTAGAATTTATAAACTCAAATGTTATGGAACAACTTGCTACCACTCCCACAAGAGGGGAAAACATACTGGACCTGATTATCACCAACATAGGACTCTATGCTCCAGACCAGAAGTGTATCCCTCACTGGTAAGATCAGACCATAAACTAATCTCACTGGATATTCACATCCCGACCCCACCCCCTGCCCAGAAAACCACAGTGAAAAACTTCTCTAAAGCAAATTTCACACTCCTCATAACCGAGGTGGAATCCTTCAAAGCCCCTGGGCCTGTGGAAAATATGGCCCAGACCGCAGAATCCTTTATAAACACATTCTATGAACACCTTCAGGAATGCATGGATCATGCAATCCCAAATAAAACCAAGACCCAATCCTCCAAAGGCAGACGTCCTGTCTGGTGGACCCCAGCCAAAAACAAACTATACAATAGAAGGCGGAAGCTACTACATGATAGAGCAAAATCCCAAAAAGGGACGGCATCTCTGATCAGTGTTAGCAAAAAACTATGGGCACTCATAAAATCGACTAAGGCCAGCTTCAAGAGAAAAATTGCACAGGACACTAAGGATAATCACAAGGCTTTCTTTAGTTATGTTAGGAACCTGGGTGGGAATTCCCAGATATGCTCAGAATTAGTCCAAAATGACAAAAAATACACCAAACCCACAGACATTGCCAACAATCCTATCTGACAGGTTCAGCGCAAACTTCTCCCCCCCCCCCACCAAAAGGGTAAATATCTATCCCAGCAGAGTGCTGCCTCCCTGACATCTCAGATGCTCAGGTAAGAGCCACCCTCTCCAAAGCAAAAAACACAGCATCAATGGGACCAGACGGTGTCCCGGGCTGCATCCTACATGAACTCCAAGAAGAGCTAAACCCAAACATAAAACTACTGTTCAATCTCAGCCTTATCACAAGATATGTACCCAAAGAGTGGCGTACAGCAACAGTGGTCCCTCTCCACAAAGGTGGTGCCTCAACGGATCCTGGAAACTATCGCCCCATAAGCCTGATTAACTTGGTCTGCAAAGCTATGGAAAGGATCATCATGGACCTCATAAATAAAGATATTGGGGACCTACAGACACTGGATCCTACCCAGTTCGGCTTTGTTAAGGGCAGCTCCTGCCTCTTAAACCTGGTCGATTTCTTTGAAACAGTCACCAAGGCCATTGACGAAGGTGGTCCACACAGCCTACCTGGACCTCGCAAAAGCCTTCGATACAATACCCCACTCGGGCATTATAGATAAGCTCACCAGCTTAAATATAAACCCCTATGTCACTAGATGGGTTGCAAACTGGCTCAAGGACAGAACCCACATGGTTAGAATTGCTGGAGCCATGTCAGACTCCAAACCAGTTACAAGTGGCATCCCACAAGGCTCAGTCCTGGGACCTCTCTTGTTCGGTATATATTTCTCGGAGGTACAGGCCAACATGGAAGGACTGTGGCTGACCAAGTTCACAGATGACTGCAAACTGGGCACCATAATCGACTCTCCAGCTGACACAAGCATCCTCCAAAAGGGCCTCATAGAAACACAACTGGTGCCAGAGCCATGGCCTCAAGCTAAATGCCAAAAAGTGTATAGTCATCCCCTTTGGCAAAAACAAAGTGCCCACAAATTACCACATAGTTGGTAATCCATTAAGTACGGAAGAAGTAATTAGGGACCTGGGGACCCAAGTTGATAGCAATCTCTCATTTGACAACCAAGTGGCCAAAGTGGTTAGAAAAACATTTTATATAGCCCACCTATTCATGAAGGGATTCAAATCTAGATCGGGGAGGTCATCGTACCTCTTTACTCATCCCTCATCAGGCCCATAATTGAGTACAATGCCCCTTTTGGGATGTACCTTACCAGACACCTGCAGCAACTGGAAAGACCCCAAAAGTACCTCACCAAGAGGATCAAAGGGCTCAAACAGATGCCATATGCTGCCCGGTTAAAGAAACTCCAGCTCTACTCAGTGGCATACAGCCTGCTCAGGGGTGATCTGTGCCTGACGTATAAAGCCATGTCCAATCCAGAATTAATGGACATGCTGCACCTCAGAAAATCCAAATCCCATCAAGCTACGCGCTTGAAAGACTTGAACCTCAGCACTGAAATAAATAGGACATGCTGAAGGGACAGATTAATAACCCAGAGGCTCCCTTCACTCTGGAATAAAATCCCAGTCCAGGTTAGGCAGAGTCCCTCATTGACTCTCTTCAAGAGGAATCTTGATGAGTGGCTGGGGGATCGTATGTTTACCCCAGGTATCACTTCTGTGTCACTGTTAGACAGAGGCACAGTATACTAACCTCAAAAAAGGGCATAGCAAAATTAATTTAAAATGGGTGGTGAAAGCCAAACACACTCTGGCTAGGCTTATAAATGTCCTAGGGCAGATAGCCTAGTATGAACCTATGAACCTATTAGATAATGCCATGGCTTTCCCTGTAACCATACTGATAAACTGATCCATATCAGAAAGATATGTCCTAGCCATCTGGAAAAAATCCTACACAATACAGTTCCACAAAGGTGGCACATCAGACTTTTCCCCAGCTATGCACGTACTGCCATCCTATCCTCTCAGCCAAAAATACTAGAAAAATGTATCCACTTACAACTTATGCAATACATTAATAACCTTCTCTCCAATACCCAGCATGGTTTTAGACCTCACCATAGAACTACCACTGCTCTCCTGAACTTCACCAGTATCATACCCCAACATAAGGGTGACAGACACCTGGTATCGTCACTGTTCTCAGAATCATCTGACACTGTATCCCATCAATGCTTCTTACCGAACTTCCTTCCTCAGCCTCATCCACTCCTCTCTTTCATGGCTCCATAACTATCTGAACAACAGGCAACATGCAGACAAATGGAAACAGAATCTTGACTCTTTCCTTATGGTCACTGTTGGCCCCTTTCTATTCAACAGTTTTATAAACAAACTACATACCACCACCCACCTCACTAACATAGTTCAATAATGGTGTGACACTTCAGCCCTTCTATGTGGAGCCCCATCCCCACCAGTACTTCAGGGCATCACCAAACATTCTTTCACCACTATTGACATTTGGCTAAATGCAAAAATACTATTAAATCATAACCTAAAAAAACAACAGCAGAGACTTGCCTTACTTCTACAGAATCAACGATCCATCCATCCATCCATCTAGCCATCCATCCTTAACCCTTTAATCCCATTTTGCACATGGGGTCAGGGTGTCACTTCAGCAGTGGCAATCATCTCTAGCCAAGGTTCACATCACTGGGTTGCTAGCCCTGCCAGGGTAGTTCATTCATACTACTCACTCACACACACTTTTTCACCTACAGCCAATTTAGAGTGTCCAATCCACCTACTGTATGTCTTTGTAATATGGGAGGAAACCGGAGCACCTGGATGAATCCCAAGTGACCTCAAGGAGGGCATGTAGACAGATATTGCAAGACAAACACTAGCATCTACCTACCTCCTTCTTTCACTACATCTCACATAGTCTTACAAACTTAAACTACTAGAAGCAACTGTCTACCTGTTACAATGAAACAGTCACATTTTCTGCCAACCTTATGTATAGGACTCATTACTGCAAAGCCCTGAAACAATGTAACTGGCTTGAGCTGTCCAACTATTTCTAAATCTTATAGAAGCATGGCTTATATGATGAAAAGTCAGCCCCAGGGCAGGAATGCACAGATGTGGATGCTCCCAATGAACCCCAGGAAATGGCTGCATTTACATTAGCATTGCCACCCATCATGGATAATCATAATGTGCTGACAATGCCTGCTTGCAACAAAGTAGTTACTTATTGTATTACATGGTACAAAAAATTAATAATACTCACTTGTTAACCAGGCTGGCCCCCAGGACACAGTCCCTTTTTAGGTGCAGCCTGGGAACAATGAGTCACAGAGTAGGCAGATAAGGCCTGAGGACATCAGTCTCTGTACCATACGGCACAAAGTAATTGTTATCCTTCAAGCACATACTATAAACATATACATTATCATTTACATATATACTCTTAATATAATACATTATGTAACAAGGTATATATTTGTATTTCATCTTTCCAATGTGTTAAACATATGTAAAGTTATGCTTTAAATGCATGCTATGAAAATAAATGTAAAGTTTATATAATGTGAACACACATACACCCACCTACACTATACTTAAATACAGTAAGAAAAGTTTAATAAACATACTTAGGATGGATATGAAAATAATACATACATAAATATAGTAGAAAACATTTAATATGTGAGGTTGTGCATTACTTTCACAAATGCACTAAGTATACAATACAAATGTAAACACACACACACACACACACACACACACACACACACACACACACACACACACAGTACAAAATGTATAATAAATGCACTTAAAGGGAAGTATTGTGAACATATTAATGTCCTTTAAAAACATCAACATACTTAACTGTATAAATATGCTTCCCTTATAAATGACTAAACATATGCCTCAATGTGTAAACATTGTACGTAGTTATTACAAATGACTAAAATATGCCTCAATGTGTAAACATTGTACGTAGTTATTATAACTGACTAAAATATGCCTCAGTGTGTAAACATTGTACGTAGTTATTATAAATTATTAAAATATGCCTCAGTGTGTAAACATTGTACGTAGTTATTATAAATGACTAAAATATGCCTCAATGTGTAAACATTGTACGCAGTTATTATAAAAGACTAAAATATGCCTCAATGTGTAAACATTGTATGTAGTTATTATAAATGACTAAAACATGCCTCAATGTGTAAACATTGTACGTAGTTATTATAAATGACTAAAACATGCCTCAATGTGTAAGCATTGTACGTAGTTGTAAATGACTAAAATATGCCTCAATGTGTAAACATTGTACATAGTTATTATAAATGACTAAAACATGCCTCAATGTGTAAGCATTGTACATAGTTGTAAATGACTAAAATATGCCTCAATGTGTAAACATTGTACGTAGTTATTATAAATGACTAAAATATGCCTCAATGTGTAAACATTATACGTAGTTATTATAAATGGCTAAAATATGCCTCAGTGTGTAAACATTGTACACAGTTATTATAAATGACTAAAATATACCTCAGTGTGTAAACATTGTACGTAGTTATTATAAATGACTAAAATATGCCTCAGTGTGTAAACATTGTACGTAGTTATTATAAATGACTAAGATATGCCTCAATGTGTAAACATTTACGTAGTTATTATAAATGAGTAAAATATGCCTCAGTGTGTAGACATTGTACGTAGTTATTAGAAATGAGTAAAATATGCCTCAATGTGTAAACATTAAATGCAGTTATTATCAATTAATAAAATATGCCTCAGTGTGTAAACATTGTACACAGTTATTATAAATGACTAAAATATGCCTCAATGTGTAAACATTGTACGCAGTTATTATAAATGACTAAAATATGCCCCAATGTGTAAACATTGTACGTAGGTATTATAAATGACTAAAATATGTCTCAGTGTGTAAACATTGTACCTAGTTATTATAAATGACTAAAATATGCCTCAGTGTGTAAACATTGTACCTAGTTATTATAAATGACTAAAATATGCCTCAGTGTGTAAACATTGAACGTAGTTATTATAAATGACTAAAATATGCCTCAGTGTGTAAACATTGTACGTAGTTATTATAAATGACTAAAACATGCCTCAATGTGTAAACATTGTACGTAGTTATTATAAATGACAAAAATATGTCTCTATGTGTAAACATTGTACCTAGTTATTATAAATGACTAAAATATGCCCCAATGTGTAAACATTGTACGTAGGTATTATAAATGACTGAAATATGCCTCAGCCTCAATGTGTAACCATTTATGTAGTTATTATAAATGACTAAAATATGTCTCAATGTGTAAACATTGTACCTAGTTATTATAAATGACTAAAATATGCCTCAGTGTGTAAACATTGTACGTAGTTATTATAAATGACTAAAACAAGCCTCAATGTGTAAACATTGTACGTAGTTATTATAAATGACTAAAATATGCCTCTATGTGTAAACATTGTGCCTAGTTATTATAAATGACTAAAATATGCCCGAATGTGTAAACATTGTACGTAGGTATTATAAATGACTGAAATATGCCTCAGCCTCAATGTGTAAACATTTACGTAGTTATTATAAATGACTAAAATATGTCTCAATGTGTAAACATTGTACCTAGTTATTATAAATGACTAAAATATGCCTCAATGTATAAACATTGTACGTAGTTATTATAAATGGCTAAAACATGCCTCAATGTGTAAACATTGTACGTAGTTATTATAAATGACTAAGATATGCCTCAATGTGTAAACATTTACGTAGTTATTATAAATGAGTAAAATATGCCTCAGTGTGTAGACATTGTACGTAGTTATTATAAATGAGTAAAATATGCCTCAGTGTGTAGACATTGTACATAGTTATTATAAATGAGTAAAATATGCCTCAGTGTGTAAACATTGCACGTAGTTATTATAAATGAGTAAAATATGCCTCAATGTGTAAACGTTGTATGCAGTAATTATAAATTACTAAAATATGCCTCAGTGTGTAAACATTGTACACAGTTATTATAAATGACTAAAATATGCCTCAATGTGTAAACATTGTACGCAGTTATTATAATTGACTAAAATATGCCTCAGTGTGCAAACATTGTACGTAGTTATTATAAATGACAAAAATATGCCTCAGTGTATAAACATTGTATGTAGTTATTATAAATGACTAAAGCATGCCTCAATGTGTAAACATTGTACGTAGTTATTATAAATGACTAAAATATGCCTCAGTGTGTAAACATTGTGTGTAGTTATTATAAATGACTAAGATATGCCTCAATGTGTAAACATTGTACGTAGTTATTATAAATTACTAAAATATGCCTCAGTGTGTAAACATTGTATGTAGTTATTATAAATGACTAAAATATGACACAATGTGTAAACATTGTACGTAGTTATTATAAATGACTAAAACATGCCTCAATGTGTAAACATTGTACGCAGTTATTATAAATGGCTAAAATATGCCTCAATGTGTAAACATTGTACGTAGTTATTATAAATGACTAAAATATGCCTCAATGTGTAAACATTTTATGTAGTTACTATAAATGACTAAAATATGTCTCAATGTGTAAACATTGTATGTAGTTATTATAAATGAGTAAAATATGCCTCAGTGTGTAAACATTGTACGTAGTTATTATAAATGACTAAAATATGTGTCAGTGTGTAAGCATTGTACACAGTTATTATAAATGACTAAAACATGCCTCAATGTGTAAACATTGTACGTAGTTATTTTAAATGACTAAAATATGCCTCGATGTGTAAACATTGTACCTAGTTATTATAAATGACTAAAATATGCCCCGATGTGTAAACATTGTACGTAGGTATTATAAATGACTAAAATATGCCTCAATGTGTAAACATTTACGTAGTTATTATAAATGACTAAAATATGTCTCAATGTGTAAACATTGTACCTAGTTATTATAAATTACTAAGATATGCCTCAATGTGTAAACATTGAACGTAGTTATTATAAATGATTAAAATATGCCTCAGTGTGCAAATATTGTACATAGTTATTATAAATGACTAAAATATGCCTCAGTGTGTAAACATTGTACGTAGTTATTATAAATGACTAAAACATGCCTCAATGTGTAAACATTGTACGTAGTTATTATAAATGACTAAAATATGCCTCAATGTGTAAACATTGTACGTAGTTATTATAAATGACTAAAACATGCCTCAATGTGTAAACATTGTACGTAGCTATTATAAATGGCTAAAATATGCCTCAATGTGTAAACATTGTATGTAGTTATTATAAAAGACTAAAACATGCCTCAATGTGTAAACATTGTACATAGTTATTATAAATGACTAAAATATGCCTCAATGTGTAAACATTGTACGTAGTTATTATAAATGACTAAAATATGCCTCGATGTGTAAACATTGTACCTAGTTTTTATAAATGACTAAAATATGCCCCGATGTGTAAACATTGTACGTAGGTATTATAAATGACTAAAATATGCCTCAGCCTCAATGTGTAAACATTTACGTCATTATTATAAATGACTAAAATATGCCTCAATGTGTAAACATTGTACGTAGTTATTATAAATGAATAAAATATGCATCAGTGTGTAAATATTGTACGTCGTTATTATAAATGACTAAAATATGCCTCGATGTGTAAACATTGTACCTAGTTATTATAAATGACTAAAATATGCCTCAATGTGTAAACATTGTACCTAGTTATTATAAATGACTAAAATATGCCTCAGTGTTTAAACATGGTACGCAGTTATTATAAATGACTAAAATATGCCTCAGTGTGTAAACATTGTATGTAGTTATTATAAATGACTAAAATATGTCTCAATGTGTAAACATTGTACGTAGTTATTATAAATGACTAAAACATGCCTCAATGTGTAAACATTGTACGCAGTTATTATAAATGACTAAAATATGCCTCAATGTGTAAACGTTGTACGTAGGTTTTATAAATAACTAAAATATGTCTCAATGTGTAAACATTGTACGTAGTTATTATAAATGAGTAAAATATGCCTCAGTGTGTAAACATTGTACGTAGTTATTATAAATGACTAAAATATGCCTCAGTGTGTAAACGTGGTACGTAGTTATTATAAATAACTAAAATATGCCTCAGTGTGTAAACATTGTATGTAGTTATTATCAATGACTAAAGTATGCCTCAGTGTGTAAACATTGTACGCAGTTATTATAAATGACTAAAATATGCCTCATTGTGTAAACATTGTACGCAGTTATTATAAATGACTAAAATATGCCTCAGTGTGTAAACATTGTACACAGTTATTATAAATGACTAAAATATGCCTCAGTGTGTAAACATTGTACGTAGTTATTATAAATGACTAAAACATGCCTCAATGTGTAAACATTGTACGCAGTTATTATAAATGACTAAAACATGCCTCAATGTGTAAACATTGTACGCAGTTATTATAAATGGCTAAAATATGCCTCAGTGTGTAAACATTGTATGTAGTTATTATAAATGACTAAAATATGACACAATGTGTAAACATTGTACGTAGTTATTATAAATGACTAAAACATGCCTCAATGTGTAAACATTGTACGCAGTTATTATAAATGGCTAAAATATGCCTCAATGTGTAAACATTGCACGTAGTTATTATAAATGACTAAAATATGCCTCAATGTGTAAACATTTTATGTAGTTATTATAAATGACTAAAATATGTCTCAATGTGTAAACATTGTATGTAGTTATTATAAATGAGTAAAATATGCCTCAGTGTGTAAACATTGTACGTAGTTATTATAAATGACTAAAATATGTGTCAGTGTGTAAGCATTGTACACAGTTATTATAAATGACTAAAACATGCCTCAATGTGTAAACATTGTACGTAGTTATTTTAAAAGACTAAAATATGCCTCGATGTGTAAACATTGTACCTAGTTATTATAAATGACTAAAATATGCCCCGATGTGTAAACATTGTACGTAGGTATTATAAATGACTAAAATATGCCTCAATGTGTAAACATTTACGTAGTTATTATAAATGACTAAAATATGTCTCAATGTGTAAACATTGTACCTAGTTATTATAAATTAATAAGATATGCCTCAATGTGTAAACATTGAACGTAGTTATTATAAATGATTAAAATATGCCTCAGTGTGTAAATATTGTACGTAGTTATTATAAGTGACTAAAATATGCCTCACTGTGTAAACATTGTACGTAGTTATTATAAATGACTAAAACATGCCTCATGTGTAAACATTGTACGTAGTTATTATAAATGACTAAAATATGCCTCAATGTGTAAACATTGTACGTAGTTATTATAAATGACTAAAACATGCCTCAATGTGTAAACATTGTACGTAGTTATTATAAATGGCTAAAATATGCCTCAATGTGTAAACATTGTACGTAGTTATTATAAATGACTAAAATATGCCTCAATGTGTAAACATTGTACGTAGTTATTATAAATGACTAAAATATGCCTCAATGTGTAAACATTGTACGTAGTTATTATAAATGACTAAAATATGCCTCGATGTGTAAACATTGTACCTAGTTTTTATAAATGACTAAAATATGCCCCGATGTGTAAACATTGTACATAGGTATTATAAATGACTAAAATATGCCTCAGCCTCAATGTGTAAACATTTACGTCATTATTATAAAGGACTAAAATATGCCTCAATGTGTAAACATTGTACGTAGTTATTATAAATGAATAAAATATGCCTCAGTGTGTAAATATTGTACGTAGTTATTATAAAAGACTAAAACATGCCTCAATGTGTAAACATTGTACATAGTTATTATAAATGACTAAAATATGCCTCAATGTGTAAACATTGTACGTAGTTATTATAAATGACTAAAATATGCCTCGATGTGTAAACATTGTACCTAGTTTTTATAAATGACTAAAATATGCCCCGATGTGTAAACATTGTACGTAGGTATTATAAATGACTAAAATATGCCTCAGCCTCAATGTGTAAACATTTACGCCATTATTATAAATGACTAAAATATGCCTCAATGTGTAAACATTGTACGTAGTTATTATAAATGAATAAAATATGCATCAGTGTGTAAATATTGTACGTAGTTATTATAAATGACTAAAATATGCCTCAATGTGTAAACATTGTACCTAGTTATTATAAATGACTAAAATATGCCTCAATGTGTAAACATTGTACCTAGTTATTATAAATGACTAAAATATGCCTCAGTGTTTAAACATGGTACGCAGTTATTATAAATGACTAAAATATGCCTCAGTGTGTAAACATTGTATGTAGTTATTATAAATGACTAAAATATGTCTCAATGTGTAAACATTGTACGTAGTTATTATAAATGACTAAAACATGCCTCAATGTGTAAACATTGTACGCAGTTATTATAAATGACTAAAATATGCCTCAATGTGTAAACGTTGTACGTAGGTTTTATAAATAACTAAAATATGTCTCAATGTGTAAACATTGTACGTAGTTATTATAAATGAGTAAAATATGCCTCAGTGTGTAAACATTGTACGTAGTTATTATAAATGACTAAAATATGCCTCAGTGTGTAAACGTGGTACGCAGTTATTATAAATAACTAAAATATGCCTCAGTGTGTAAACATTGTACGTAGTTATTATTAATGACTAAAGTATGCCTCAGTGTGTAAACATTGTACGCAGTTATTATAAATGACTAAAATATGCCTCAGTGTGTAAACATTGTACACAGTTATTATAAATGACTAAAATATGCCTCAGTGTGTAAACATTGTACGTAGTTATTATAAATGACTAAAACATGCATCAATGTGTAAACATTGTACGCAGTTATTATAAATGACTAAAACATGCCTCAATGTGTAAACATTGTACGCAATTATTATAAATGGCTAAAATATGCCTCAGTGTGTAAACATTGTATGTAGTTATTATAAATGACTAAAATATGACACAATGTGTAAACATTGTACGTAGTTATTATAAATGACTAAAACATGCCTCAATGTGTAAACATTGTACGCAGTTATTATAAATGGCTAAAATATGCCTCAATGTGTAAACATTGTACGTAGTTATTATAAATGACTAAAATATGCCTCAATGTGTAAACATTTTATGTAGTTATTATAAATGACTAAAATATGTCTCAATGTGTAAACATTGTATGTAGTTATTATAAATGAGTAAAATATGCCTCAGTGTGTAAACATTGTATGTAGTTATTATAAATGACTAAAATATGTGTCAATGTGTAAGCATTGTACACAGTTATTATAAATGACTAAAACATGCCTCAATGTGTAAACATTGTACGTAGTTATTTTAAATGACTAAAATATGCCTCGATGTGTAAACATTGTACCTAGTTATTATAAATGACTAAAATATGCCCCGATGTATAAACATTGTACGTAGGTATTATAAATGACTAAAATATGCCTCAATGTGCAAACATTTACGTAGTTATTATGAATGACTAAAATATGCCTCAGTGTGTAAACATTGTACCTAGTTATTATAAATTACTAAGATATGCCTCAATGTGTAAACATTGAACGTAGTTATTATAAATGATTAAAATATGCCTCAGTGTGTAAATATTGTACGTAGTTATTATAAATGACTAAAATATGCCTCAGTGTGTAAACATTGTACGTAGTTATTATAAATGACTAAAACATGCCTCAATGTGTAAACATTGTACGTAGTTATTATAAATGACTAAAATATGCCTCAATGTGTAAACATTGTACGTAGTTATTATAAATGACTAAAACATGCCTCAATGTGTAAACATTGTACGTAGTTATTATAAATGGCTAAAATATGCCTCAATGTGTAAACATTGTATGTCGTTATTATAAAAGACTAAAACATTCCTCAATGTGTAAACATTGTACGTAGTTATTATAAATGACTAAAATATGCCTCAATGTGTAAACATTGTACGTAGTTATTATAAATGACTAAAATATGCCTCAATGTGTAAACATTGTACCTAGTTTTTATAAATGACTAAAATATGCCCCGATGTGTAAACATTGTACATAGGTATTATAAATGACTAAAATATGCCTCAGCCTCAATGTGTAAACATTTATGTCATTATTATAAATGACTAAAATATGCCTCAATGTGTAAACATTGTATGTAGTTATTATAAATGAATAAAATATGCCTCAGTGTGTAAATATTGTACGTAGTTATTATAAATTACTAAAATATGCCTCAATGTGTAAACATTGTACCTAGTTATTATAAATGACTAAAGTATGCCTCAATGTGTAAACATTGTACCTAGTTATTATAAATGACTAAAATATGCCTCAGTGTTTAAACATGGTACGCAGTTATTATAAATGACTAAAATATGCCTCAGTGTGTAAACATTGTATGTAGTTATTATAAATGACTAAAATATGTCTCAATGTGTAAACATTGTACGTAGTTATTATAAATGACTAAAACATGCCTCAATGTGTAAACATTGTACGCAGTTATTATAAATGACTAAAATATGCCTCAATGTGTAAACGTTGTACGTAGGTTTTATAAATAACTAAAATATGTCTCAATGTGTAAACATTGTACGTAGTTATTATAAATGAGTAAAATATGCCTCAGTGTGTAAACATTGTACGTAGTTATTATAAATGACTAAAGTATGCCTCAGTGTGTAAACATTGTACGCAGTTATTATAAATGACTAAAATATGCCTCATTGTGTAAACATTGTACGCAGTTATTATAAATGACTAAAATATGCCTCAGTGTGTAAGCATTGTACACAGTTATTATAAATGACTAAAATATGCCTCAGTGTGTAAACATTGTACGTAGTTATTATAAATGACTAAAACATGCCTCGATGTGTAAAAATTGCACGTAGTTATTATAAATGACTAAAATATGCCTCAATGTGTAAACATTGTACCTAGTTATTATAAATGACTAAAATATGCCCCAATGTGTAAACATTGTACGTAGGTATTATAAATGGCTAAAATATGCCTCAATGTGTAAATATTTACGTAGTTATTATAAATGACTAAACTATGTCTCAATATGTAAACATTGTACCTAGTTATTATAAATGACTAAAATATGCCCCGATGTGTAAACATTGTACGTAGGTATTATAAATGACTAAAATATGCCTCAGCCTCAATGTGTAAACATTTACGTCATTATAAATGACTAAAATATGCCTCAATGTGTAAACATTGTACGTAGTTATTATAAATGAATAAAATATGCCTCAGTGTGTAAATATTGTACGTAGTTATTATAAATGACGAAAATATGCCTCAATGTGTAAATATTGTACCTAGTTATTATAAATGACTAAAATATGCCTCATTGTGTAAACATGGTACGTAGTTATTATAAATAACTAAAATATGCCTCAGTGTGTAAACATTGTATGTAGTTATTATAAATGGCTAAAATATGCCTCATTGTGTAAACATTGTACGTAGTTATTATAAAAGACTAAAACATGCCTCAATGTGTAAACATTGTACGTAGCTATTATAAATGACTAAAATATGCCTCAATGTGTAAACATTGTACGTAGGTATTATACATGACTAAAATATGCCTCAGCCTCATTGTGTATACATTTACGTCGTTATTATAAATGACTAAAATATTCCTCAATGTGTAAACATTGTACCTAGTTATTATAAATGACTAAAATATGCCCCAATGTGTAAACATTGTACGTAGGTATTATAAATGGCTAAAATATGCCTCAATGTGTAAATATTTACGTAGTTATTATAAATGACTAAACTATGTCTCAATATGTAAACATTGTACCTAGTTATTATAAATGACTAAAATATGCCCCGATGTGTAAACATTGTATGTAGGTATTTTAAATGACTAAAATATGCCTCAGCCTCAATGTGTAAACATTTACGTCATTATTATAAATGACTAAAATATGCCTCAATGTGTAAACATTGTACGTAGTTATTATAAATGAATAAAATATGCCTCAGTGTGTAAATATTGTACGTAGTTATTATAAATGACTAAAATATGCCTCAATGTGTAAATATTGTACCTAGTTATTATAAATGACTAAAATATGCCTCAGTGTGTAAACATGGTACGTAGTTATTATAAATAACTAAAATATGCCTCAGTGTGTAAACATTGTATGTAGTTATTATAAATGGCTAAAATATGCCTCATTGTGTAAACATTGTACGTAGTTATTATAAAAGACTAAAACATGCCTCAATGTGTAAACATTGTACGTAGCTATTATAAATGACTAAAATATGCCTCAATGTGTAAACATTGTATGTAGTTATTATAAAAGACTAAAATATGCCCCGATGTGTAAACATTGTACGTAGGTATTATACATGACTAAAATATGCCTCAGCCTCATTGTGTAAACATTTACGTCATTATTATAAATGACTAAAATATGCCTCAATGTGTAAACATTGTACGTAGTTATTATAAATGAATTAAATATGCCTCAGTGTGTGTAAATATTGTACGTAGTTATTATAAATGACTAAAATATGCCTCAATGTGTAAACATTGTACCTAGTTATTATTATAAATGACTAAAATATGCCTCAATGTGTAAACATTGTACCTAGTTATTATAAATGACTAAAATATGCCTCAGTGTGTAAACATGGTTCGTAGTTATTATAAATAACTAAAATATGCCTCAGTGTGTAAACATTGTATGTAGTTATTATAAATGACTAAAATATGCCTCAGTGTGTAAACATTGTACGCAGTTATTATAAATGACTAAAATATGCCTCAGTGTGTAAACATTGTATGTAGTTATTATAAATGACTAAAATATGTCTCAATGTGTAAACATTGTACGTAGTTATTATAAATGACTAAAACATGCCTCAATGTGTAAACATTGTATGCAGTTATTATAAATGACTAAAATATGCCTCAGTGTGTAAACGTGGTACGTAGTTATTATAAATAACTAAAATATGCCTCAGTGTGTAAACATTGTACGTAGTTATTATCAATGACTAAAGTATGCCTCAGTATGAAAACATTGTACGCAGTTATTATAAATGACTAAAATATGCCTCAGTGTGTAAACATTGTACACAGTTATTATAAATGACTAAAATATGCCTCAGTGTGTAAACATTGTATGTAGTTATTATAAATGACTAAAACATGCCTCGATGTGTAAAAATTTTACGTTGTTATTATAAATGACTAAAATATGCCTCGATGTGTAAACATTGTACCTAGTTATTATAAATGACTAAAATATGCCCCAATGTGTAAACATTGTACGTAGGTATTATAAATGGCTAAAATATGCATCAATGTGTAAACATTTACGTAGTTATTATAAATGACTAAACTATGTCTCAATATGTAAACATTGTACCTATTTATTATAAATGACTAAAATATGCCCCGATGTGTAAACATTGTACGTAGGTATTATAAATGACTAAAATATGCCTCAGCCTCAATGTGTAAACATTTACGTCGTTATTATAAATGACTAAAATATGCCTCAATGTGTAAACATTGTACGTAGTTATTATAAATGAATAAAATATGCCTCAGTGTGTAAATAATGTACGTAGTTATTATAAATGACTAAAATATGCCTCAATGTGTAAACATTGTACGTAGTTATTATAAATGACTAAAATATGCCTCAATGTGTAAACATTGTACCTAGTTATTATAAATGACTAAAATATGCCCCAATGTGTAAACATTGTACGTAGGTATTATAAATGGCTAAAATATGCCTCAATGTGTAAATATTTACGTAGTTATTATAAATGACTAAACTATGTCTCAGTATGTAAACATTGTACCTAGTTATTATAAATGACTAAAATATGCCCCGATGTGTAAACATTGTATGTAGGTATTTTAAATGACTAAAATATGCCTCAGCCTCAATGTGTAAACATTTACGTCATTATTATAAATGACTAAAATATGCCTCAATGTGTAAACATTGTACGTAGTTATTATAAATGAATAAAATATGCCTCAGTGTGTAAATATTGTACGTAGTTAGTATAAATGACTAAAATATGCCTCAATGTGTAAATATTGTACCTAGTTATTATAAATGACTAAAATATGCCTCAGTGTGTAAACATGGTACGTAGTTATTATAAATAACTAAAATATGCCTCAGTGTGTAAACATTGTATGTAGTTATTATAAATGGCTAAAATATGCCTCATTGTGTAAACATTGTACGTAGTTATTATAAAAGACTAAAACATGCCTCAATGTGTAAACATTGTACGTAGCTATTATAAATGACTAAAATATGCCTCAATGTGTAAACATTGTACGTAGTTATTATAAATGACTAAAATATGCCCCGATGTGTAAACATTGTACGTAGGTATTATACATGACTAAAATATGCCTCAGCCTCATTGTGTAAACATTTACGTCATTATTATAAATGACTAAAATATGCCTCAATGTGTAAACATTGTACGTAGTTATTATAAATGAATTAAATATGCCTCAGTGTGTGTAAATATTGTACGTAGTTATTATAAATGACTAAAATATGCCTCAATGTGTAAACATTGTACCTAGTTATTATTATAAATGACTAAAATATGCCTCAATGTGTAAACATTGTACCTAGTTATTATAAATGACTAAAATATGCCTCAGTGTGTAAACATGGTTCGTAGTTATTATAAATAACTAAAATATGCCTCAGTGTGTAAACATTGTATGTAGTTATTATAAATGACTAAAATATGCCTCAGTGTGTAAACATTGTACGCAGTTATTATAAATGACTAAAATATGCCTCAGTGTGTAAACATTGTATGTAGTTATTATAAATGACTAAAATATGTCTCAATGTGTAAACATTGTACGTAGTTATTATAAATGACTAAAACATGCCTCAATGTGTAAACATTGTACATAGTTATTATAAATGACTAAAATATGCCTCAGTGTGTAAACATTGTACGTAGTTATTATAAATGACTAAAATATGTCTCAATGTGTAAACATTGTACATAGTTATTATAAATGACTAAAATATGCCTCAATGTGTAAACATTGTACGCAGTTATTATAAATGACTAAAATATGCCTCAATGTGTAAACATTGTACCTAGTTATTATAAATGACTAAAATATGCCTCAATGTGTAAACATTGTACGTAGTTATTATAAATGACTAAAATATGCCTCAGTGTGTAAACATTGTACGTAGTTATTATAAATGACTAAAATATGCCTCAGTGTGTAAACATTGTACGCAGTTATTATAAATGACTAAAATATGCCTCAGTGTGTAAACATTGTACGCAGTTATTATAAATGACTAAAATATGCCTCAGTGTGTAAACATTGTACGTAGTTATTATAAATGACTAAAACATGCCTCGATGTGTACAAAAAGTACGTAGTTATTATAAAAGACTAAAATATGCCTCAATGTGTAAACATTGTACCTAGGTATTATAAATGACTAAAATATGCCCCAATGTGTAAACATTGTACGTAGGTATTATAAATGGCTAAAATATGCCTCAATGTGTAAACATTTACGTAGTTATTATAAATGACTAAACTATGTCTCAATATGTAAACATTGTACCTAGTTATTATAAATGACTAAAATATGCCTCAATGTGTAAACATTGTACCTAGTTATTATAAATGACTAAAATATGCCTCAATGTGTAAACATTGTACATAGTTATTATAAATGACTAAAATATGCCTCAATGTGTAAACATTGTACATAGTTATTATAAATGACTAATAATATGCCTCAATGTGTAAACATTGTACATAGTTATTATAAATGACTAAAATATGCCTCAGTGTGTAAACATTGTACGCAGTTATTATAAATGACTAAAACATGCCTCAATGTGTAAACATTGTACGTAGCTATTATAAATTACTAAAGTATGCCTCAATGTGTAAACATTGTACCTAGTTATTATAAATGACTAAAATATGCTTCAATGTGCAAACATTGTACGTAGGTATTATAAATTACTAAAATATGCCTCAATGTGTAAACATTTACGTAGTTATTATAAATGACTAAACTATGTCTCAATATGTAAACATTGTACCTAGTTATTATAAATGACTAAAATATGCCTCAATGTGTAAACATTGTACCTAGTTATTATAAATGACTAAAATATGCCTCAATGTGTAAACATTGTACATAGTTATTATAAATGACTAAAATATGCCTCAATGTGTAAACATTGTACATAGTTATTATAAATTACTAATAATATGCCTCAATGTGTAAACATTGTACATAGTTATAAATGACTAAAATATGCCTCAGTGTGTAAACATTGTACGCAGTTATTACAAATGACTAAAACATGCCTCAATGTGTAAACATTGTACGTAGCTATTATAAATGACTAAAGTATGCCTCAATGTGTAAACATTGTACCTAGTTATTATAAATGACTAAAATATGCTTCAATGTGTAAACATTGTACGTAGGTATTATAAATGACTGAAATATGCCTCAATGTGTAAACATTTATGTAGTTATTATAAATGACTAAAATATGTCTCAATGTGTAAACATTGTACCTAGTTATTATAAATGACTAAAATATGCCTCAATGTGTAAACATTGCGCTTAGTTATTATAAATGACTAAAATATGCCTCAATGTGTAAACATTGTACGTAGTTATTATAAATGACTAAAATATGCCTCAATGTGTAAACATTGTACCTAGTTATTATAAATGACTAAAATATGCCTCAATGTGTAAACATTGTATGTAGTTATCCTGTGTCCTTTCCTTATTCCTTACTTTCAGTGTCACATATACTGTTCCTAGAGATGCCCCCTTCTTCACTTTAGGACACTTGCTTCATCTGCACTTCTCTCTCTATCCCCGTTATTCTGCAGTGTGTTAGCACTGTTATTTATTTAACATGATCTTCACACACAGGTTTTCTTGCTCTTTAATATTCCTTGCTAATTTTATTTATTTTGCCTTTGTTTACCAAGATAGTCCAAATGATCTTAGCATGAGCCCCTTTTCAGCAGTGGCCCAGGGTGAAAAGCTCCATACACAGTCAAGAAAGATTAAAAAATGGAGAACTATAGACAGTACAAGATTATGTATAAAGGAGATTAGAAGTCAGGCATTATATACAGTACAAGAATCCAGATGCATCACATAAATACATGGAGATATTTGTATAGAATTTACTTGTTTATGTCTTATTTTTGTTTGTCCGGGCTGAAACTGAAATGGGTCCATCTGGAACAGTGCTCTACCCCAGTTATCAAACTGATTGCATGAATGAATGAATGAATGCAGTGCATATCTGATCAAGAAATGTGTACAAAGCAAAATTAATAAACAATTAGTGTATTTTCAGATATATAATAAGAAAAGATTTCAGATAGGATTTGGGATGAGTTTTTTGTTGGGGGGATGTTATAGGAAGATGAACACACTGACTACATTTTGCATGTTCTTATGATATCCATGTTAATTTCCTTTAAGGCATTCTGATTTGCATCCAGATATGGCTACTTGAAAATTGCCCTGCATATATTTACTGTTCTGCCTGCAAGCATTTGTCTACTTACCAGCTTAGCAAAAAAATAAACACAAACAAAATGTGTGAACAATGCCATTTCTACGGGGAGTCCCAAGATGATGGTGAGGCGATAATGAACAATACTTGACCACATGTAACTGCAAATCCAGAACACAGAGTGATGTGATTACACAAAGTCCAGTGTTCACTATCATCACCTGAAAACTGTTAACTGCCCAAGGGCGCCAGAACCATAGGGTGAGGGAGCACCCTCCCCCCAACTTTTACAGCTGCAAGACTATCTTGTCTCTTGGAAACGTCCAGCGACATAGGCAATTACCTTGGACCCCATTTAAATTTCCATTGAAGGAGGTAGTAAGTGTACATTTGCATAAGGAGAGTGTGTTTCAGCTTTTAAGGACAGTTTTCCGATCACATATGCCCCCAACATACTTCCAGATAAGGAGAGTTTAGTTTAGTTTCTGCTCACATATACTGCGTGTGTATTGCTCACATATGGTGTGTGCATGTGTGTGTGTTTGTGTGTGTTGCTCACATATGCTGTGTGTGTGTGTGTGTGCGTGTACATGTGTGTGTGTGTGTGTGTTGCTCACATATGCTCTGTGTTTGTGTGTTGCTCTCGTATGGTGTGTGTGTGTGTGTGTGTGTGTTGCTCACATATTCTCTGAGGGTGTGTCTTGCTCACATATGTTGTGTGTGTGTGTGTGTGTGTTGCTCGCATATGATCTGTGTGTGTGTTGTTCACATATGCTCTTTGTGTGTGCTGCTCACATATGCTCTGCGTGTGTGTGTTGCTCATATATGCTCTGTGTGTGTGTGTGTGTGTGTGTGTGTGTTGCTCACATATGCTCTGTGTGTGTGTGCTGCTCATATATGCTGTGTGTGTGTGTGTGTGTGTGTGTGTGTGTGTGTGTGTGTGTGTGTGTGTGTGTGTGTGTGTGTGTGTGTTGCTCACATATGCTGTGTGTGTGTGTGTGTATGTGTTGTTCACATATGCTCTATGTGTGTGCTATTACTAGATTAACACTGACTTTATACCTTTTGACTTTCTGTAAGAGACTGGGGATCAGATGAAATAGGGGAAAATGGAAAGAATTGCTGGGTGGCATTTATGGATGAGAGAATCATGGGGATGCATTCACAAGGCAGGAATAAGGGAAAATGATGAAGCTTTTTTAGGGATGCAGAAATGTCATAGCAAGGCTTCTCCCACAGACAGAACAATGTCTGTGCTACTAAAAGACTAAACTGACCATTCATATGGCATAAGAAGAGAACAACTGAGCTGATCTGCTAAGAAGCTGGCTTTGCCCACAGGGTGCCTAGTCACCAGAAGGTGATCTGTGGGCATAGCCTATTCCCAAACACTCATGGTCTCCAGACAAATGGGATACAAGTGGGTCTTCCCCTGCTTGGTGATATACCACACAACAATACTGTCAGGATCGGTGTTGATAATACTGATAGGAAGCAAATCCTGAACCAAATGTGTGATGGGAGGGTTCTCACTTCTAAACAAAAATAAATGCAGACTAGCCTATGTGTGTGTGACCTTGTACTGTCTGCCCCTGAAAGTGCCCCCTACCCTACAGTAGAAGTATCCATGCTGCGAGTCACAGTAAAACTGGGTGAAAGGATCTGTCCAGGGAGGGGTTGGACTCCTTCAGCCACCAGCTGTGATGTTTCTTACACATCTGTGAATTTGTTTGGAAAGGACATGGGACTACAGAAATGATTCTACTGAAACTTTACTCTGTAAGGGAGCGGATTCCATTTTCTAGAAATAGTCTGAGTTTTGTATTTATTCCTTAATGATGCTTTACTTAGTGATACACAAAAGGTTAAATTTTTATATCTTTAAGTAACTAGTACAGTAAAATTTAAGGTTTAGTATAGCCTGCAATGTTTCATCCTTACAGGCTTTGTATATTAAGACTGCCTTACCACAGAAGTATCTATAATGAAGGGAAAACAATTTCACTTTTGAACAATTATCTTGGTAAATTAAATCTCTGACTGTATTTATAAATTTGGTGAATTTCCTTTTACTGATTCCTGTTTTTGAAGATGGCTTTCCTTATAAATACAAAAAGTGTTGTTGTATTCCAGTAGTGGTGTTAAATATGTAATGTAGAAACAGACCATAGTCCTTTTGCCCCTTAGAGAGATGGATTTCAACGTTAATCCCATGTGTCCTAAGGTATTATTTCTTATGTTATTTATATATTTCTCAAAGAACACCAGCAGCAAGTCCCATGTCTTCTTCTTCTTATGTGGTTATAGAATTCAGCCAAATTGGTAAAGGCTGATCTCTTTGTTGTAAAACCATGCAGGCCTACATCAATAAAGTTATTCTTTGGGTCTCTAAAGGTTGAATTAAACAATGTTCAAAGCATTTACCAATAAAAGAACTAAGACTAACAAGTTTGTAACTGAGTACTTCTTTACTAATTCCTTGAGTCTTTAAAGTTGAATTAAACAATGTTCCAAGTATTTACCAAAAAAGGAAGTAAGATTGGTGGGTCTGTAATTGTGAACTTCTTGTTTGTTAACTTTTTTGAGTATTCGAGTGATAGTGGGCCTCTTCCAAATCTTGGAGACTATATCTTTAGATAAAAACATATCAAATATAGTGAAGAAGACTGGACTTAGGACATCACTAATTTAGAAGTAATACTTCTAGAATGTTATCAGGATTGGTAGATGACGACAAGCCATTTTTCCAGTGAGTTTGTGACCATACGTTTTGTGATGATTGGACAAAAATCTAATGCAGTGATGAGCAGTTTTTGATGACTGACGAATTACCCTCTGCGGTACTTGTAAGACTAGCAAAACACTTGTTAAATGTTTCAGTCTATGTGGATTCAACCAAGGTCTTGCCCTTATAAATTATATGATGGATCGTGTGTTTCATTTTAGTTTTGTGGTTAATACATTTATAATATCATTTATGAATAATGCATGTTAGTTTAATTTCAAATGCAGTTTTCTCCTGTTTGAGTTTAATTTAAATTCACTGTAGACCTTATAAAATTTAGATTTATTTGTTGTTGTTGGGTGTTTTTATATAGTTGAAAAAACGTACCTATTCTTTTCTGTAGCTTAAGTATGTTATTATTCCACTAATAAGGGCACTTCCTCCTGATAATACTGAATTGGGCTTCACTTACTGTTTTGTCTAATGAAGTTGATTATAGTTAGTCTCCAATATCTTGACTCCCTACAAGTACTTTGTTTGTTCTCCCAGTTGATGAGTAATAACGAGTCAGTAACTTCAACATAGTTAATTAAATAGTAGCCATATATCTTTACAGTGTTATTAGATCTACTTCTGTAAAATACAATTTCAAATTCTATTTAATTACAGTCCAGATTACCCAAGTAGTTTCCTGTGCTCTTTTCTCCAGTCCCCATTATGGCTACCTGTACATGAACACAGGACACAGATGCATGGTTAATGTTTATGAATCCAGTCCTTGGTATTAATAACTGAAAAAGTAATCTCTTGTGAAAAAAAACAGTATTCTATTTAATTTAAAACCGTGTAAGATATATAACTATAAATCATTTTTCTCTCAAATGACCCTTAAAAATGTAATATTATCTAGGCAGCATATATACAAAATATTTTAGTTTCTACTTTAGAGTAACATTTTCCTCTAAACAAGTCACTTTTAGACTGGGACTTTTTTACTTATTTAATACATATAAATGGAACTTTGTGCTGGAATATAAATGCCAGGAGGAAATGGTAATCTTGAATATTTATTCCTAAAAGAAATGATTTACACTTTTTATATAAAGTGAATTAATTAAGTAAACACTTCAAGTCATATTTTTTCCTTTTGGATTATTGCAGGAACAGAAAGGAGACTTGTTTACTGTTGGTTGCTTCACTCCAATTATTTTTTCTAGGGATCTTTTCATAGAGGTGGAACAGTTCATACCTTCCCAGGAAGGAAATTATAGTCCTGTTGTACTCAGCCCTCAGCAGACCAATAATCGAGTATGGTGCGCCATTTGGCATGTACTGACTAGGCATTTACAGCAGCTGGAATGACCTCAGAGGTTCCTTACAAAGAAATTACAAGACATAAATAACATGAACTATGCAGCTAGACTAAAAGTCCTATCCCTTTACTCTGTCTCCTACTGTATTAAGGGGTGACCTATGTCTGACCTACAAGGCACTCACAAATCCAGCCCAGATGGAGCTGCTACACATCCACAAGTCAAACAGCATGAGGGTCACCCACACCAGGGATCTAAACTTAGTCAGCGACTCAAACAAAGCATGCAGGAGAGACAGATATGTGCCTTGGAAATTGACCCTTCTTTGGAACAAGCTTCTTATTCAAATTAAGCAGAGCCTTTCCCTGGCCCCCTTCAAGTGCAGTTTGGATCAATGGATGTGAAATCAGAAATTCAAACCTATGGTAGTGCCTATGTCCTTTATGGACAGGGGCAGTTTGTAAGATACTCAATACACAGGCACAAATCCTTGCCATCCTCTTGCCCCTATGAGTCATATATTGGGCAAAATAAGGTTATATTAGCTAGGCTTGTAAGGGCCTTTAAGCCATTAGCCTAGTAATCTCCTATCAACCTATGAAGGAATCAGATAATTATTTTTATAAACGTCCTTGCTTCTTCCAATGAAATAAATATTCTCTTTCCTGTTAAATAAAATATTTTAACATTGCTGGATAAAGAAAATGGGTTCTGATGTTGTACTGTTTTAATATTAGTGGCCAATACTTTCTCCTCTTTTGAAAGGTTTGGCTGCATAATCATTGTCAAATCTTATGCCGTGGTGACCCATCTTTAAAGGGCACGCAGCCCATGCAGGTTTTAAAGCTAAATCTTTATCTAGAAAAGAAAGAAAGTTGACTACAATGGGTGTTGGTGGTACAACTGGGTTTGTAAGTATAGGATGAACTGTAGTCCAGTTTACTTTATATGGTCGAGGCATGGATGCTTGACTAATACAATCACCAAAACATGTATACCACATTGAGAGAAACCTTGAATCTTGAAATACCCTTTCCCTCTGGACCCAGGAACAAGAGTTGTGTAGGTCTGGAAGATTAGTCAGACATTTGATATTGCCGGTCTTCAGTATTTAGAACATCAGTGTTCTGCATTCAGACTTGTTCAGTTCGAACTTTCAAGCCTCAACCTTCTAGTAATAAACACTGCAGCCCCATGGGGTTTTTCACTTCCATACAAGAAACCTTCCTACAAGTTCAGAAGCTGGGGAATCCATGTTATTAGGAAGTAAACCACTTTACTTCCTCATTTTTTTAGGGGACCATGAAAATTCTTATGTTAGACCTTCTTTCCCTGTTTTCTGCATATTCTAATTTAAGTAATCAGTTATTCTGTTTTAGAAGAAACTCAGTATGGATTTCTCCTCCTTTCATCTTTCCACCCATTTTACTTAAAGTAGATTCTATTTTTTAGAAAGTTTTGTTTTTCTATCATTGTCTGAAAACATATGTCTGTCTGAAGCTGTTTTTGTGCATAATCACATTTATTCTGAAATATGTCCGTTTTTAGAATTAGTTTGTGTACTGAAGACACAACATGTTGAAAATCAATCTCTTTCCTAAATGCCATATCTCATTTTATAGCTTTACAGGCACTCATTTATGCAATGATCCAAGTGACAGACTGGAGAATTATTCTGAAGGAAATTTTCCAAACCACTTTAGATTTTTCAGATATATCATCTAAGTTGATATGTTCCAAATGAGTGGTACGCTTTTCAGATGCTTTCTTGTCATTTTCCCAGACTTTTCTGACCCGTAACTACAGAGCTCTTTACTGTTGCTGTTAAAACACTCACCACCTTGCTTCAGAATCCCTCTCCTTGCTTCCTAATGACACCTAGGCTTTTTATCATGTTCGGTCCCTGTTCAAGTCTACTCCAAGTTCTATTGGTAGTTTTTGTTGGAGCAGGTACCTCTGTTATAACACTAGAATTTATATGTATATGTTTCAACCTTTTAATTATGTAAATGCACTTTCCTGCTCATTGCCACTATTTTACTAATTTTACAATTCCAGTAAAAAAGATTTATTTGTGTATGATACCCTCCTGACAAAGTTATTAAACCTGTAATTAAATTATCAGAATTGTGTAAGAAGCATTATTATGGTTATGTGCTGTATTCAGGTTGTCTGTGTGACTCTGTGACTGTTTCTGTGTTTATCTGTCATGCTTTTATGCTATGAATTCCTTTCAAATTCCACAGCTTTTCACAAACCAAATTGCTCAAGATAATGGACTTATTTTCTTAAGTGATATGATTTAAAACATGACCTCACTTAAACTGTCTCTGTCTAGTGTAAAATTCAACATTTCTCTTAATTATTTCTTCTTCTTAGCAACGATCTGACCTGCATTCTAACGAGTGTTATGCTTTTTCAGACCTCACTCTAAAAACTATTAACATTTTAAAAAAGCAGCCACACAGGTCATTTTCATATACTTCTGCTAACCAGCGCACAAAGTATTTTAAGCATATCTGCCAAATATTTCCCTCTACTACAGATACTGCTTACCGATATATTTAATATGATGTTTGAATTTCACCTGCATCATATTTTTCCTGCACATCGTGGATTTTAATATTGCTTTCTCACTTAAATGACTCATATTTCATGTTACACATGCAGGGGTGTTGTAAAACTTTGGAGCTTTTCTCTCAGCGCCCCCACTGAAAGTTTTTTTGACTAAATCTGGTTGGACAAACCCAGTAAACAAAAGCAAAATAAAATAAATTCATAACAGTTAGACACTTTTTCTCCAGAAAGCTACATGTTAATTCCATCCATCCATCCCACACCATTTTTCACATGTTTGTAAATGGGGAAGGGGTGTCACATCAACCGTGACAGTCATCTAGAACCAATGTTTCTATCCTCTTTTTCTATCACCTTTCTAAGTTAATAGTACTAGTATTTTAAAAACAGCCTTAATTTGGGACCTTTCTCCCCATTTCTTTTAGTTTGCCCTTAATTTTGGAGGTAAAAGGTTGGGAGCTATTCATAGGAGTTACAAGAATTTGAATAGGCTGGAGAATTTACAGGATATAGACAGGATAGCTTCCTAGGTAATTGAGGAAATTGCAGATAAGCTAGATTCTTAAGAGTATGAGGTACATCAATTCAGGTACAGATTGTAAAGATGAAAAAGCGTTTTTAAGCACCTATTTTGTGACCTCACACTTTTTGTTTGTGCATGTATATATATGTATTTGGAGATTATTAATGAATTTAATGTCTGAATTCAGACTGTAACAGAATCTTATTCTGTAATCTCAGACGGCATTTATAAGGAATCTGAAATTTTTTATTGATATTTATAATTTTAATATTCAGTTCTCCAGTCTGTTACAAACTCCAGAGGTATAGACTTTGAAAAAGAACCACATCAGACATTGCATTTTAGATCAGACAGAAGTTGCTTCAGGCAGAACTCTAACAAGGATGGGATGGATGGAGCACCTATCCTGGATGCTATCTTGCAGGGGGTCGCATTCAATGTATGCAATCCTTGAAGAAAAGAAAAGAAAATGTTGTCAGGTTACAAACTGTCATTAAGCAATTGCTTACAGACAGCTGTTATATTGTCAAACTGTTATGTTTTCCTCAAGTTAGCAATGTGTTGTCACTTTACTACATTAATAAACATGCTTTTTATAAATTATGTTTTGTCATTAGGTGATAACAGCACAGAAACTTTATAAAATATTTAACTCATTGCTTAAATAAAAGTTTGACAGTTTCAATTGTGGACCCCAGAGGAGGGCTAGATGGGTGTGTTGCCTGGGGCAACAAACTCCCTTGGTTAGAACTCTGTCTTCCAGACACCACAGCATGTATAAGGCCTAAGCAAAGAAAAAGCACAAGACAAATGCTTCCAGCTCAGATATTTACTAAAAAGTATCCAATCCCCTATGGTCATTTTACTTACATGTCCATAATACACTACATCTTCAAAACATATTGCATCCTCCTTTTATTATAAAAGAGTTGTATAGACCTTAGACTATAACTACCTTTTATTAAAAAAAGAAGAAAAACTGTGTACTTGTAAGACTATACAAATATCTATTATTGTACATTTTATGTATTTGAATCAAAGGTAGCTTTGCACTATGCTGGAGAGTCATGAGACAATACCTGGAAACCAGCAGAGAGGATTAAGGCTTCAAGTGTTAGTTAGCTGGTGAATGTAGTTCAGTGTTGGATTTAATTTGCCTAATGTGTGCCTCTGACTATGTGACTTCTTCACTAAAGAGTGCTCTGGGGCATTGAGAAATTGGGCTAGACTCCTCAATTGTCTCCTGGACGGCATACCTCATAGCTACCAATGCACCTATAATAAACTCACGGCACATGTAATTTTAGTATCTCAGGACATGTGCAGTAGCAAACCCTGCTCACCCCTTCTCTGGGTTCACACCCAGCACTGATGTGTTCTCTTAATGAATATTAATTAACATGTTGAAATGACACATTTGTGGTGTTAATGAATATTCATTATTAAAAGCAGACAACTGCTACAGACAGATGACACGTTCAGTATTTAAACTTTGTAATACACAAGGATTAATCTATCACATTTTCATACTTAGAATGATATACACTAAAAAATTCATTTATTACTGCATTTTCCATAAGCAGTGTTATTGGTAAATCTCTGCCAAATCTGGTGCCTCAGACTGCAGTTTGGATTGCAATAGTGACAATATTGGAAGTTTTGCTGCAGGATTTGTGCTTCTCCAGCTGTTTGCATCCCTGTTTTGCTGCTAGAGTCCTACATTTTGTTATCCTTTGCCTATTTAAAGGTAGCCTGTTTGTTACAGTTGCCACTATGTTCCTCTGTTCTTGCGTTTGCTACATTGTTACAGCCCCTCCCACACTGATACATTAAGTACTGCTCTCCCTCCTGCTCCTACTGTTTGTACACTAATTACAATGTTTCATCATCTGACTGTAAATGCTCCAGTTTCTGAATTTCTAACCTACCTGTGGTCATTGACCTGCAGCTCGGAGTTATAGGACTAAGAAAACTGTGATTGGCTACAGGTTCTGATGTCACAGAGCTCCACTATTGCTTTTATTTGACTGGATATCTCTCTGGCTCATACCTCTCAAGTGTACCTCATTACGAGGAACGTACCTCATTTGGGGTCTTAAAAAGTTCATGTTCCTCGAAGTTCCTCAAAGTTCCACGTTGAAAGAGTCTGTCACAAATTCAGTGTCAGGAATTGTTTTTAAGTGAAATCCATGGTAAATAGAAATTAATTATATTAATTCGTTAAAAGATGATCTTTATGAGTAAAACCAGCATATTTTAACCATCCTATGACCTTCCTAGTTGAAGTTGTTAGTAAGCCATTAGTATGTATTCCACATTTTGCCCATTTGTTCCACATTAGACGAGTGTTCCTCATTTTGGAGATGGAAGGTTGAGAGCTATGGGCTCATCTATTATAACAGAGCTGAGCCCATCCATGGTCATTTTTTTAGGATTCTGAGAAACACAGAAAACTCTGGACTGTCAGAAACAAGGTTTTCATCAAAAAGGGAAGAAAAAAAGTTGCCCTGAGAATTAGACTTGCACTATAGTGGGTTGTCTGAGCAACAGCTTGTTTTCCCTATAAGAGACCTGTAAAATCTATTTTATCTTAGAAATCCAGGTCTGAGGCTCAAAGAATCTGTGCCAAGTACAAATAAACACACTTTGATCTTCAGTAAACCCCTGACCAAATATTTAGGTCTTTCCCTACACCTTAGAAGAAAATCCACCCAAATAGTATACTAAACAAACCAAACTCAAAGCAGTTATAGTCACCTCCTGCCCCTGATCCAATTTTGTTCAAACCAGGGACCAGGAGTTCTACACAACTTCAAAGGCCAGCCTGACTGAGATGGGTATCTTGAGACAGTGTAATAATTGTCACACGACAGCACAGTGGTACAGTGGTAGCATTGTCACCTCATAGCAAGAGGTTCTCCTGTTCGATTCTCAGCTGGAGTTCCTTTTGTGCAGAGTCTGCATGTCCTCCCTGTGTTCATGTGGGTTTCCTCCGGTTCCTCCCACATTTCAAAGACATGTGTCTGGAGTGTTTCTCCCCAGGCCTACGCTGAAAACTGGCTTCATTCCAAGTCGAAATTTCCCAGTAAACAAATGTTAAACAAATAAATGCTGTCTGACAATCATCTATTACTCAAACAGTATAACACAGAATGTGAGAGATGTACATATATAATAGCACTGGAGATAAAATCTCACATACAGTAAACTCAGACAACAAAATCATTAGCAGTGCACTACACCTGACCAGGGACATCACAATACACATTATCCATCATATGCTGAAGTTCTAAAGATTAACTTACCTAAACCTCAAAGACCCCCAAAACATAACACAGGCACAAAGCACACTCAATAAGTTAAGCCTACCACGAACACATAACACAAGGAACTTCAAAGTTATGGATGTTGAGCCCATAAATCAAGCATCTACCAAATGTTTTAGTTATATGATTCCTCTGTAACAGATATGGATATACCTGTTACCAGGCTGTGCAAGGAAAGAGTGACAGTTAGTTGCTTGTCTGGTGTCAGCATCCATCAGGTCACACATGCACTTAAGTCCTTGAACAAATGTGATGTATAATGTTTGCAACTAAAGTGGTGTCAATATTTGTTTTTCATTTATATAAATGTAATATTGCCAATGCCATATGTGATAATTTGATAAAGATGTTTATTGAAAAAAAAAGTACTGGTATGAGTCTGTCATAGTACACATGGGTGTCAATGAACTGAGATGTACCTCCCTGGACTAAGGGATGAGAGATATGATGGAGCTCTCAGACTGTGTCCCAGGCAGGTATGAGCCTAGCACTGAGCAGCATTCCACCTTCTCCAAGGATGATGCCGTAATATGAGCAAATATAACTGACTTCAATAACTGGCTAAGATTTTGGTGTCATTCGAAGTGGTTCCAATACTTGTTAGGCTGGGATGACATGATTTACAGACCACAGTACTTCACCATGGATAGCCTAGATCTGTCCCTAGTAGGGTTTTGATTACTGGCAAAGACAGTCTCCACCCCCATAGTCCCTTTTTAAACAATGCCTGGCTGATAAACCAACTAACATAAAGCAATCAAAGGAAAATATGCAGGTGTTACTGATCAATGCTAGGAGTCTAAACAAGAAACTCCACTCCCTACAAGCCCTCCTCACCCTGGAGAATGTAGAAGTCTGTGTAGTGACTGAGACGTGGTTTAAAATGGTGGAGACTGCTCTGACTGTGCAGGGCTATAATGTCTTCAACACTTTTAGATCAGCCACTGTGAAGGAAGGAAAAAATGATGAAAGTTTCTCAACCATCATGTAGAAGAGACTCACATCAAGGCTGGTAATGCAACACGAAGCACTAGAGCTTCTCCATGTCTAAATCCCCTTCAGAAAGACCCCTTGCCATATACTGGTTAGCTACTTTTATGACCCAAACAAGCCACAATGCCTATCTACTGGAACTGGAATCACTCAGTATTAATCCAATACTATTCTCCTAAGTGATCTAAACTGTCCATCTACACACTGGGAAACCTGCACCACCACTAGTGCACACACACAGACATTCCTAGACTTTGTTAATATAAATTCCCTGGAACAATTAGTTGAAGTACCCAGTAGGGGAACAATATCTTGGACCATGTCCTTACTAATATGGGGGTATCTTGCACCATCCCTTGCATATTTTTCACCTGTTAGGTCTGACCATAAAACCATCTGCTTTGAAATAAAATTGAAACCAGAGACCACTTTCACCCAAAGTACTTTTAGAAATTTCAATAAGACAAGTTTCCTACTCCTTTGTGATACATTGGCAAGCTTCAAATCCCCACCAAACCTGGTTAACTCAATTGAAAATGCAGAAACATACATCACCACAGCATACCAGCATGTGGACAGATGCAGTTGTACACAGTAGGAACAAGTACAGGGCAAACCCCAGGAATAACCCTCCCACAGTAGAACCATAATATCAACAAGCCTTACAATTAAAGGAACAGAATTTTGAACAAAAGTTATTAGATTAATTCCCACAATGATAGAGTCCTCATCACTGAAATAAACAAAACTCAGGAAATTAAAAAAAATCCACCAAAGTTGAGTTTAAGGCTAAAATAGCCACATAAGTCAAAGACAATCACAAGGCCTTTACTGGGTTTGTTTGTAATCTCAGAAGCACAATGCAGTAATGCTCACCAGACTAGACAGGAACAAAGTGACTAAGTTATTTGTCTGGTGCCAGGATGTCTCATGTCACAAGGGCTCAAAAGTCCCTTAAACCAGATAAACATGGCTACAAACTAGTGGTGGGCCATATGGGAGTGAATGACCTGAGCTACTCCATCCAGAGGGATATTCAAAGAAACATGTTGGAACTTGCACTGTATGTGACAGAGGCAGAAAAAATACTGTTCTGGAGTGGTATCTTGCCTTCACCCAGATAGATGCCTAAATAGCAAGGCAAGATAGTTGACTTTAAAAACTGGCTTAGTGATTGGCATCATGCCAAAGGAATCCAGTATTTGTCAGTCTTGGATGAAGTAGTGGACAAGACTTTTTGTTTTGCTTGGGATGTCTTAAACCTCTCTTGCCAAAACTTCTATATACTGGCTACAGATTTACTGTCCTCTTTATGCCTTTTCTGTGCAGAGTCCCTCTAATGGGCATTCCAACAGAGCAAACTTGGACTCAGATTTGGGCAACATCAAGGTGGTACTATTTAATGCTATCAGTCTAAACAGAAAAATGCCATAACTGGGGGCCTTCCTGCAACTTGAATACATTCATATTCATGCTATTGGATAGACATGATTTCAGTGCAATGACAGCTGTCCCTCTATACCTGTGTTCAGCATCTGTCATATCTTCACGTCCTTGGGTAATGGTGGGGGTGTATCTGTATTTATCAGAAACATCATCACCTCATGTCGTATTACCAGTTAGTGTAATGTAGAGCTTTTAGACATCCATATCACCCTTTACAAATTCACATGTTGCTTCACTTTTACCAATAAATCCTCATCACTGTTCCCCACAGACCATGGAAATTACATTACCATCATTGTGAGAGGTGGGGTTAAATGCCAAATACCTTCTTATCTTCTTGCTAGGGGAGTTTAAATACCCACAAATTGATCTGGAATACTTCTGTCTCTAAAAATTGATATTCTCAGTGGTTCCCCGATTTGAGAATACCATGTCTTCGTCACCCTTGCTTACACAATCAGTCACCTCCCTAAGACTTGGTGTTATTGCTCACTACCAAATTAGGTCTTCTTTAGGCACTTCTCTACAGTCCACCATTATCAGTAAATATGCACAATTCTACAGTGCACCTTTATCAGTAAATATGCACAATTCTACAGTCCATATTCAGTGAATTCAGTTCTTGCCATAGCTGTCAACCTTAGCACAAAAACCTGGATGAAGCCAATAATGGGGGAATACAGTCCCAAAAATAGGGACAAATTTAAAATATTCATCTTATAAACTTAGAAAATTGCTAGAAAAAAAGGTTGTGCTACTATGTATTCTGAAGAACATGAAGTTTGAAATGCAAATGCCGGTCAATTTTACTGCGGACAGAACAAAAACAATTTTTCAGCAGAGACGAGGGATTAATACTGCAGACATGTCTTTGTAAAATGGCAGGGCATCAGAGCAAATCCACACAAACACAGGGAGGAGATGCAGACTCCACACAGAAGCCACCCCAACCAAGAATCAAACCAGAAAACCTATAGCTGTGAGGCAACAATACTACCACTGCACCATCAAATCTGCAAGGAATTAAACATTCAGAAACCTGAAGTCTGAAATTCAAATGCCTGTCAATTTTATTTAACATTTGTTAATCAGGACAGTCTGACTTGGAACAAAAAACAATTTTCAGCAGAGGCCCAGGAAGAAATAATGCAGACATGTCTTTGTAACATGGGAGGACACAAAAGCAAACCCACACAAACACAGGGAGAAGATACGGACCCCACAAAGAAGGAACCCCAGCCAAGAATCAAACCTGAGAACCTGCAGCTGTGAGGCAACAATGCTACTACTACACCATCAAATATCAAGCATTGCAACATTTACAAACCACAGATATTATGAGGAACAGATCAGATCAAATATGAGGCAAAAATCTGCAATTTTTTTACAAATGGTGGTGGGTAGGGAACTCAAGTCTTTAACACCTGCATACAGGGTACAGGGTTCAAGCCTGAGGTATTCCCTACCACACCACCATGAGCACCTGGGGCATTTTCACACACACACACACACACACACCCTCCATTTACAAGCACCAGCTAACACATACACAACAACTCCAGTTACAAGCACCAGCTAACACATACACAACAACTCCAGTTACAAGCACCAGCTAACACATACACAACAACTCCAGTTAAAAGCACCAACACATAAAGTAAAATGCACTATACACTTACCTGTCTGTTCTCCATACCATATCCTGCCCGCGCAATACTCACAAAGACCAGCGAGATCCCAGTAAAGCTTCTTCCCGACGACGAGATCCCAAGCTCCCTCCCGAGGCTGTTGCTGTCCGGATGCGATATATCCTCCTGTTGCAGTCCGGATGCGATATATCCTCCCAGCGTGTCTGTGCACTTTAAAAGTGCACAGACGTCTCCTTGCGTCCCTCTATGGGTCCTGCCGGACTGCCTTGAGCATGCGCATAGACCGACGGTAGTCGGGACTACTGCGCATGCGCAAAGTCCGTGAAATTTAAAAAAATAATTTTTTTTTTTGTTTTCTTTTTTTTTTGTTTTCTTTTTTAATTTAAGGGGGCTGCAGTCCGCCCCTGCTTTTTGTACTCCTTGAAGGCTGTGGCCGAGACGTCAGAGAGATATAATAAATCGTGTGGTGGATACATTTGTTGCTTCTTTTTTCCTTGATACTCTGTGGTTGTTCTTATGTCTACTGATCCTAACCTCCACCTTCCAAGAGTTTTTCGTGAACATGCAGATGGCAATCAACTGTCGTTGGACAACTTTCTTAGCAATTCTACAGAACGTGGTGAGAGACAATCTGGTTCTAGAAATGTAGCTGATAAAAATGCTTTATCCTGGGATAGATGGGAAGATGAGCGACGACAACGCTTTCCAAACCCATTTGCAACTGTTGGAAGAAAAATTCCTATTTCTGTAAGTGCAGAAAGTAAGATACTGTTTTCTGAACTAGAAAAAAAGATGTGGAAAGAAACAGCAACCTACTTTAATATATGTGGCTTGCAGAACTACTTAGACATTGACATTACTCCAAGGGGTCTACGAATATTTAAAGACCCCACTACTCCATTCAATTTGTCAATTGACACTGATATTGCCTTCCATAAACGGTGGATTACTGCTGCTCATCAGTGTGTTACTGAATGGCTTCGTATTTTGATCGAAAGGGACCAGTTAAAACAAAAGGAACTGTGTTCTGAAATAAAAAGGTTGTATAGTGACATTTATTCACAAGTTCCTTCTTCTACGATGGATGATTTCCTTAGGCAAACTAATGATAAATTAAAAGAATACGAATTAGCGTTGTTGGACAGAAAGAAAGGTAAATTAATCAGGGACTTGAGAGACTACGAATCCAACAATGCATTTCTCTCAAGAACCAATCGAAACAAAATGAAAAAGCGAGTTAGGTTTCATCAAGACAAGCAAGCTAGTGAGAATCGCACCTCGTCGGCATCTGCCTCAGAAGGAGGATATATGTCGTTTGAGGACGATGGTGGAGAAAACAACTACCCTGGATTACCACGACCACAACAGGCTGAATCATTCAGACAAACTTTTCGCCAGGAAGCCTCCTTTTCCAATGGAGGCTACCAGGGACAAAAACGCCAACGTGAACCCTTTCAAAACTTTGGGTTTGATACACAGAGGTCCGGTGGCTTCAAAAGAGGTAAACGCTGACTGTGAGACAAGGAATTGTAGTAATTATGTAGTTAATTTATCTAACTACAACTTTAGTGATGCTGAAATGTTTGTTCTTAACTTAGGGCTCAAGTTTGTTCCAACAGTAGTCAGTAGACTACATGAACTGAAAACAGACATTTTCTGTTTTGGCAGGAAATTATATTTAAAACATTTTTTCAGTAGGGAACAAAATGTACAAATGAATTCTAGTATTAATAGTTGTTGTTCTTCTATGGCATCTTCATCTGATAGCTTTTATTCTTGTTCTTCTGAAAATGATGTTAATGCTTATTTTAAATTTGATACAACAAAAGTACCTTCATGTAGTCAGTTTGTACCATGTATTTTAAATGTGGATGTCACTAATTTTGTTAAAATAACGAACCATGCTACTGAGGTAGCTTATGAGAAGTTTTTCAAAGATAAAAGGAATATCAACTATAACATGAAATATCAGGACTGGCAAACTTTGTTGTCATTGAGTAAACAGAAAAATATTATTTTTAAGCCAGCCGATAAGGGCAACAAGTTAGTAGTGTTAAATGCTTCTGATTATTTGGACATGTGTATGGAACATCTTAGTGATGCAAATATTTATGAAGTAACTCAGTTAAAATGTTATAATGAAGCAATTGTATTGTATAAAAATCTTTTACACAAGGGATAGATTAGGTTATTTTAATTTGCAAGATGTGAAAAACAGGTTTAAAGTTGATAATTGTTCTATGGCATATTTTTATTGCCTGCCTAAAATACATAAAAATCATCTAGTTTATCAGGAAGACCAATTGTCTCTGGTCGTACTTATTTTTCACATAATTTGGGTATCTTTTTGCATTATTATTTACTGCCCTTTGTTAAAAAGTTACCATCGTATATTATAGATGCATGTGATTTGCTGGATAAGTTAAGCAACATTAGCTGGAACAACAAAATGTATTGGGTCACAGTTGATGCTAAAAGCTTGTATACCAATATAAGTCATATATTTGGCTTAGAAGCAGTGAATTTTTTTCTGGGAGAATCACCAGCTACAGAATATATTGTGGAGCTTCTTTCATTTTCTTTGTATAATAATTTTTTTGAATTTAATAACATACTATATCTTCAAAAACAGGGTACAGCCATGGGGGCAGCTTTTGCCCTCATGTATGCCAATTTAGCAATGGGCCTGTTTGAAACGGAATATATATATAGACATCAATTTTTTCATAAGTATGTAGTTAAATATTTTAGGTACGTGGACGATTTGATATTTCTGGTAGAAGGTGGTACTACACTAGTTCATCAGTTTGTTTCGGATTTAAATTGTAATAGATTTTCCTTACAGTTTGATGGACTTCAAATTGGTACTATTATGCCCTTTTTGGACATTGTCTTAAACATCAAAGAAGGCAGCTATTTGAATTCTACGGTTAATAAAAAATTCGTAGGTGGTACTCAATATGTTCATGCCACTAGTGGACATCCTCCACATACTATTAGTTCTTTGCCATTTGGTGAAATGTTGCGGATTTCTCGTCTATGCAACAATACTGAATGTTTTGATTTAGAACTTAAATCTCTTTATGATTCCTTTATATATAGAGGTTATAGTGACAAGTTGCTGTCTGAATGTTATGATAGATTCTATACAAAAAATGGCAAAAAAACTAAATCTTCATTTTGTGGTAATATTCATAAAACTAATAAAGTGAGTGTAACTAATGAAAGGGAACAGGAAAGTTTACATTTAGTTACTACTTACGGATGTTTTACACCAGAATTTAGGAAGATATTTACCCAGTTTTGGGAATATTTTTGTTCCCTTAACAGTGTTCAATCTTGGTTAAATGTTAACTTACAATTTTCCTATAGAAGGGGAAAGAATATTAAAGACTTCTTAGTTAAAAGTAAATTTAGCCTTCCCCTTCCTAATATTTCTAAACAGTTGGCTAGTATTGGAACACAGCAGTGTGGCAGATGCAAAGCATGTCAGTTTGTAATTGCATCTTTTTCACACATTAATAATATGCCCTTTAGAGTGCAAGAGAGTTTTTGTTGTAATTCAGAAGGTGTAATTTATGCACTTAGTTGCCCTTGTGGTAAATTCTATATCGGTGAAACAAAAAGGTTATTTAAAACAAGACTGCTTGAACATGTAAGGGATATATATAATAAAAAAATGGAGAGCCCAGTGGCTATGCATTTTTTAAACTTTCATAATGGTGATGCCAAAGGCTTGAAAGGCTGTGTATTAGAACAAATTAAATGTGACAAGTATGGTGATTTAAATATTAAACAACAATTGCTACATAAAGAAGCTGTATATATTCTTAAATTTAAAACTTTGTGCCCTGAAGGTTTGAATGAAGATTTTAACTGGAAAATGCTGCTAAATTAGTTAATTGTTTAATTGTTTTAAATAATAGGTTGATTGAGTTAATAGATTTATTGATATATGTATATATAGAGATGCATTTGTATGTCTTTTTGTACTCCTTGAAGGCTGTGGCCGAGACGTCAGAGAGATATAATAAATCGTGTGGTGGATACATTTGTTGCTTCTTTTTTCCTTGATACTCCGTGGTTGTTCTTATGTCTCCTGTATCTCCTCCCTCAGAGTCTGTTTGACTCTCTCAGGCATCCTATAAGGGGCCTGCCTAATAAGCCATTGGGGTCCTGTATCCACCTGGTGCTGCACCAGGTAGATACACCCTGGTTTCCCAGTGAACATGTCCCCAAACTCCTGTAACACTGCTCAGATTTCTCAAACCTGGGTAGGAGATAGCTGCTAGGACATTGCTACCCCTTCTACTGAGGTGTTAGTCCGAGCTTCACTGAGGAGATCAGTCACCAGATCTCCCTCAGACTCCTCCTGCAATCCACTGCAAATACTCAGCTATCTACTTGGGTCCCCAGATCCCTTATTACATCTTCTGTATTTAGGGAACTGCCACCTATGTGGTAGTTTGTGGGTACTTTGTTTTTTCCAAAGGGGATGACTATGCACTTTTTGGCATTTAGCTTGAGGCCATGATTTTGACACCAGGTATCCATCTCAGTGAGACCCTTTTGGAAGATGTCTGTGTCAGCTGGAGAGTCAATTATAGCCCCTAGTTTGCAGTCGTCTGCGAACTTGGTCAGACATAGTCCTCCTGTGCTTGGCTGTACCTCTGAGAAGTATATGCCGAACAGGAGGGGTACTAGGACTGAGCCCTGGGGAACGCCACTTGTAACCGGTTTAGAGTTGGACCTAGCTCCCGCAACTCTCACCTTGGT
>NC_056744.1:1803528098-1803544067 GCF_019279795.1 Protopterus annectens
TCCAAGAAGAGGTAATCCACATTGAGTTTCTGCTGAAACAAAATACACATTTATAAACAAAGCTGGATGACTTGGAAAATAGATCTAGGCGCAATAACATTAGGATTTTTGGACTGCCAGAAAATATTGAAGGTAACAATATTACTTCTTTTTAACAACATGGCTCTCTAAAACTTTAGACTTACCAGAAGCATTCTCTTTTGGTATCGAAAGAGCACATAGATCTATAGCTAATACTAACTCTAATAAAAACTATCCTAGATCAGTTATAGTTAGATTTCTATCATCTTTTGGTAAAGAGATGGTTCTTAAATCTGCTTGGCTAAAGCTCCTATTAAGATTAATGAGACAACTGTGCGTTTTGACAATGACTATTCTTCCTTGGTAATAGCTAAAGAAAAGTTTTCTGCCAGTAATAAGGGAGCTTAAAAAGCACAGTTTAAAACATACCTTCTGTTTCCTGCCAAGCTAAAATCTTCCTTCCTGATGGTCCTAAAATTTTTGATGACTTAGACTCTGCTTTACTGTTTATCAAAAATAAGATTTTGGATAAAATAGAAATGGAATGGGCTAGTCTTTCATTAAAGAGACTGGCAACTGAAACTTCGTGGAAGACTTCAGAGAAGAAGAGACTAAAAAACAAATGATTTGTTCTATGTTTTTTTTCTTTTTTTTTCTCTCATCATTTTACTTCATTATTAATCTTTTTTAAATATAGTTCCTGCATTTCCAGAAAGCCACAAATATTCTGAAAAAGATTTAATCAAAGTTATTCTCTGTGTGCAAAGAAATGTTTTGTTTCATAACCAGTCAAAATATCTGAGGAACTAATAACAAGCTATTATTCAATTTGTTTCTCTTTCTGAAAAAGAGAAGTAAGGTCAGTAATTTGATACATTTTTTTCTTTTTTTTCTCCTTTTCTTCTTTTCTTTGTTTAAACAATGACATTCTATTTAGATTATGTAGTGGGTAAAGGGTGGGGGAGGGCAGGGAGAGAAGAGTAATGAAAATATGATAAGTGGAATAAAAACATATTTATTCCTTGTAAAAAGTTTATATGTTCTTCAAATGCTATTCCTAATTATACTTTCTTTTTTTTTTCAAAACAGGTTTATTGTTTTAACATACAAGAGAAATATAACAATTTTATACAAGTAATTAAAAATAGATATGATTATAACATTCAACAAAACAACTAAAGTATTTACAAAGACATCCACTACAATCAGATCAATTAATTAAACTAAAATACCATGCTATTGAAATTAGGATTTTTTTAACAAATTTTGTAAATTATCCCATACAATATAATAAGATGTTTTTCTAGTTGTTCTTGACCTAATTGTGTTTATTTCCATATGGCACACTATATTCATAACATTTTTTAAATTCATTGAACGAAGGAGGTGTATCTGAAATCCAATTTCTGGTTATTATTTTCCTAGCCACTGCTAGAATAGACCATAACAAGGGAAGCTTAACCTTTTTAACACTTTGAGGTACAGGTTTGTTGAATAATATAAGAAATTTAGAAATAATGAAATTATCTGTAAAAAGAGCCTGCAAAAATTCATTAACTGACTTCCAGTATTCTTTCAATTTTATACAGTCATAAAACATATGAGCCCAGTCAGCATTAATTTCTACATTACATCTCTTACATAGATTATCTTTATTATTTATTTTATTCATCATCAAAGGTGTATAAAAAGATCTGTGTAAAAATTTCCATGTATAAAGTCTCCAGACAATGGAAGATGTAGTTCTATAGGCAGATTCCAATATATATTGTTTATCTTGTTGATTTGGTGGGTCCCCATTAATAGAAGTGAAATAATTCCAGTATGTATCTACACTGTAAAAAGTTTCTTGTCTGATAATTTTATGTATGTATGAAAGTTTACCTTTATCAGAAACTTTATGTTGTAAATTTAATATCAAGTAATCAATCAGTGTTGGAATAGATTCTTTAACTGTTATAGACATTAGATCTATTCTATCAATGAGATGTTGTCCAAAGATCTGAACCTCTAACCAGCAAGTTTCTCTTAGATCAAATTCTTGTTTTAAGAAATCTAGATTTTTAACTTTATTATCAGATATCAACTGATACCAGTACTTTAGATCATTATCTATAGCTAAATGAGTTCCTTCAGAAGTAGATGACAAAAGCATACCCTGAGTATACATTATAGGGAATATAATAAAATTCCATTCCCTATACTTAGGGTGCATGAATATAAAGTTACGATAGCTAATAATAATATTTAATGGGTAACAAACCATATGTTTAGGTGTAATAGGTGAAGTACAAAATTCCTTTAGTAACCATAACATGGAGTTATTTACAATCATATTTTTATGTGTTAAGGAGATTTTCATGAAGTGCATACTAATTAGCTCCCAATAATCTTTCCATTTTACATATGACTGATCTATTAATAAAGTAATAACTTTTACAATAGAAGAGATAGTATATAAATTAAAGTCTGGAAAAGAAATACCCCCTTGAGACCAGCTATTAGTATGTTTCTTTAATGCAATCCTAGGTCTATTAGGTGCCCATAGGAAATTTAACATTAGTGTATTCAGTTTCTTGATAATTATTTTTGTAGGTGGAAGTATTATTGATTGTATTATATAAAATCTTGGGGAATATTATCATTTTAATAATTGTAAGTCTATCCTCCATAGTAAAAAACATATTATTCCATGTATTAAAAAGATTTTGTATATTAAGAAAACAGGTATTATAATTATTATATATAATAGATTTAATATCTTTAGATAGTATTATACCTAAATAAGTTATCTAACCTGAATTGGGTACATATTTAGTAAAATCACTAATGAGAATATTTTTTCGTGTATATATAGGTAGTATTTTAGTTTTCTCTTCATTGAATATTAAACCAGAAATACTTTTAAAATTCATAATTTTATCAAATAGAGACTGCATAGAAGAATTAGATCCTGCTGATGTAATTAGAACATCATCTGCAAAAAGTTGAATTTTGGATGTATTTTCATCTATTTCAAAACCCTCTATGTCAGTACTGTTTCTGATCAAATTAGCCCAAGGCTCCATTACTAAAGTGAATAATAGTGGAGAAAGTGGACATCCTTGTTTTGTACCTTTAAGATTGGGTATTTTTTGTGAAACATATGTTCCTACCTTAATATAAGCCAACGTTCCTTTGTATAAATGCTCAATTAGATTTACAAATGCATCTGAGAAGTTTGTGCACTTCAGTAAGGTAAACAGATAGTCCCAACTTACTGAATCAAATGCTGAACTTATATCAAGACTAATAAGTGTTAAATCTTTCTTTTTCCTATTTGCAAAATCAATTAATGTTAAAGTTCTTCTTATATTATCAAAAGTATTTCTATTTACAATGAAGCCTGTCTGATCTATATCTATAATGCCGGGAATGATTGTCTTCAATCTATCAGCAAAAATACTCATAAACATTTTATAATCAACATTAAGTAATGAGATGGGCCGATATGAAGTACATCTAGTTGGATCTTTATTAGGTTTTAAAATTGGAGAAATAAATGTATATTGCCAAGATGGGGGTTATTAACTCAGTTTGGGCCAAAATAAAAACCTTATGTATTAATGAATATGTACTTTTAGAAAGGATTTTATATATCTCTGGTATAATACCATCATTACCCGGTGCTTTGTTTGATTTAAGCTTATTTATTTGTGTAATAACCTCTGTATATGAAATACTTTTGTCCAATAGTTTAATCTGTTGTTTATTAAGCTTTTTATTCATGTTTGTGGGTATAAACTCCTTTATTTTATCTTTAGGTTCCATGTTAATGTTATTATTGTTAATATTGTGAAAGTGATTTCTAAATTCATCTAGTATTTCTGGCAGACTAGAAACATTCTTCTTTTTCCTTAGAGAAAATATTTCTTTGATATGGTTTTGTTTGTTCAACCTTTTTGTTTTATTTTTAAGTCTATGTAAGTATTTGGGGCTTATTGAGTAAGACAAAAACTTGTATTTCTCTAGAGTTATTTTAACTTTATGAGTTAAAATTTCTTTGTATTTCTCATTTAGTTTGTTTATTTCTTCAATGACTTTCTTATCCATAATATTTTCTTTATTATTATGTTTATGAGTCTAATTTACTTTGAATATCTAACAATTCCTTATCCCAAGATTTCCTTTTATTATTATACCATCTTATACTTTGTCCATATAGATATGATTTTAAGGCATCCCAAACATAGACAATGGAGACTTCAGGAGTATTATTTATGTCTAGAAAATGTTGTACTTCTGAAAGTATATATTCTTTATAGTCTTTTAGTTGAGTTAAGCATGCTGGTATCCTTTTGATCTGAAAATTATGAGTATTTTTGTCATAAATTCAAAAACAATGGAATTATGATCAGATATAGGACATGAAATGATTTTGGAATTAATTAAATCTGTTACCATCTGGTTAGAAATAAAGACCCTATCTATTTTTGAATAAGTTTTGTATCTGTTAGAAAAAAAGGTATATGGTAATGATTTTGAATCTATCTGATTATTAATATCATTCAAATGATAAGAATTAGCAAAATCATTTAAATGTTTTGCATTAGATGTAATTCTTCTTTTTCCTATAGTGGTAGTATCACTTTCATGTAGTATACAATTAAAGTCACCAGCTAAAATAATATCTCCTATAGAGAATGATATGATCTTATCAAGATGATGTTTCACTGTATTAATACCAATTCAGGTATCCAATATACATTAATTAAAGTGTAAGTCTTCCCATTAATTTGTATTGTAACCATACAAAACATTCCTTTGTCATCCTGATAAGACTTAATGGTTTTAGGAATGGGCATACTTTTATTCCATAAAATAGCCACTCCTCTTTTTCTGAGTGTGCTCTGAACTAACCAATACTGTATATTTGTTTGTGGCTAGTTTATCAATATCTTTTTTCAAGAGATGGGTTTCTTGCAGGAAGACTAAGTTGGCCTTATGTAAATTAATGTATCTTATTAGGCTTGCCCTTTTACATGGATTATTCAATCCATTAATGTTTAAAGAAATTCCTTTTAAAGATGTCATTTGGCATTTTTAAAACTTAAGAATCTTATGATCAAAATAACAAATAAAAACATAAGTAATGTTACATCTCCTCCTTTAGGTGTACCTTTAAATATAGCTGTATTTATTGAATCTCTTATGGGATTTTGTATAGGATTCAATTTTGTTTGTAGTGACAATGAGTGTACAAAATATATTGTGGATGTCAAAACTATATACATATAACAATGAACAAGTGAAACTAATGTAAGGATTAAACCTTGCATCCAGCCTGGAGTTAAAAACTCCAACTTAGAGTAGTATTTACCACTCAAGTTAACCCCCTACCCTACGCAGCAGTACCACAGCTACCACCTTATCAATTTAATACTGGTTATATTTAACTTAAATTAACAGCATTCAGTTCAATTATCTAGCAAGACAAGACTACACATTTGATAAAACAGCATCATATAAATTAAAATAAACTTTTTTTAAAAAAAAACTATTCATACTACTATATACATCTATGTAATATAATACACTTGTATTCAAATAGCATTCAAATAAACTTGATATTAGGAACCAAGAGGAGAGAGAGAAATAAAAGACGTGAAAGAGGGAGAGAGAGTGAAAGAAAGAGAGAAAAATAAAGGAAGGCATATTTACATATTAATTTATTCAAAGTATGTAAAAATAAGTTCTAACATTCATTTAAATCAAAAACTTTGGCTAATATGGTTCAGACATTACATATATTAAGATGCATCTATTTTCTGTCATGTAAATGCAGTCAACTGCTTCCAAAAAAAACCTTGAATTGCTTGTATATGAGCATTTTACTCATACTCATTATTGTCAATAGAATAAAATATTATATTTATAGAAATTGTTATAAATCATACTGCATAGTTATGCAAATTCTCAGAAACACTTGCATTATTGTAAAAAAACATCTGTATTTTGTATGTCTATACTACTGCTTTAAAATATATCACATGACAATTTCTTCCAGAATAGAGTTATAAAGTTATTTATGCTTGTCAATCAGATGAATTAAATGAGTTATAGTAATCTATATGTTTGGAACATAAGTTTTAACACAGATTAGTATGCTGCAGTCAAGTAGATTTTCAAAAACACTTGAATAAATGTTTCATTTTCTATGCCTTCTAAAATAAGACATTTACTTACTACAAGAAACTGCATCATTTAAAATCATTATAACTGACATATTTTATGAATTATAACATAGATATTTAAGTAATTATATAAAATAACTCACATTTAAATGTCAAAGAGTTCATTTTCCTTCACATAGTCGCATTTGCATCAGTTCTACTTCCTGGTAGAGTGTTCTTCCTGAATCTGTGATGTGTCAGTGTGATATCTGGGTCAAAGGTCAGATTTACTGCTTTCAGCTTCTCTGTGAGAATTCTGAAAGTTGAAGCTTTTGAAATAACTCAAGGACGCTGTTCATGAGGTAGCCCACATCCCAGATTGTCTCCCTTAACATTTTGGTGGGAAACTTGTTAAAAACTAGTGACAAACATTCATTTAGCAGTGTAAATGCATCTAAACATGACAAAACCTTCACAATGTATTTTACAGGTTATTACAGCCTCTATGTAAGTGAAATTAAGCCCAAAGTTATTAATAAGTAATAAAACTCAATATTTTTGTCCCAACTCAATTTTTATGCAACTCTTATTATTTACTGTGTCTATATGATCAAAAGCATTTCTATATATTAATATGAGAAAAAAAAATAAAGAGAAGGAATAAAGAAAAGAAAAAGAGAGTAGAAAATAAGAGAGTGTAAAGCAGAAATAAAAAAAAATGTAAGAGAAAGCTATAAGAAGTATATACAATGGAATATTACTGTTTATATTAATAAAGTTAAAAATAAAACATATTATTTACTATTATTTAGTTCTAATTATTATTAGTTAAAGCATGACAGATTATTTACAAACAAGCATAAGCAGTATAATCAAGAAAGTATAATTAGGAATAGCATTTGAAGAACATATAAACTTTTTAAAGGAATAAATATGTTATTATTCCATTTATCATATTTTCATTACTCTTCTCTCCCTGCCCTCCCCCACCCTTTACCCACTACATAATCTAAATAGAATGTCATTGTTTAAACAAAGAAAACAAGAAAAGGAGAAAAAAAAAAGAAAAAAAAAATGTATCAAATTACTGACCTTACTTCTCTTTTTCAGAAAGAGAAACAAATTGAATAATAGCTTGTTATTAGTTCCTCAGATATTTTGACTGGTTATGAAACAAAACATTTCTTTGCACACAGAGAATAACTTTGATTAAATCTTTTTCAGAACATTTGTGGCTTTCTGGAAATGCAGGAACTATATTTAAAAAGATTAATAATGAAGTAAAATGATGAGAGAAAAAAAGAAAAAAAACATAGAACAAATCATTTGTTCTTTAGTCTCTTCTTCTCTGAAGTCTTCCACGAAGTTTCAGTTGCCAGTCTTTTTACTGAAGGACTAGCCCATTCTATTTCCTCTATTTTATCCAAAATCTTATTTTTTTGATAAACAGTAAAGCAGAGTCTAAGTCATCAAAAATTTTAGGACCATCAGGAAGGAAGATTTTTAGCTTGGCAGGAAACAGAAGGTATGTTTTAAACTGTGCTTTTTTAAGCTCCCTTATTAGTGGCAGAAAAACTTTTCTTTTAGCTATTACCAAGGAAGAATAGTCATTGTCAAAACGCACAGTTGTCTCATTAATCTTAACAGGAGCTTTAGCCCAAGCAGATTTAAGAACCATCTCTTTATCAAAAGATGATAGAAATCTAACTATAACTGATCTAGGATAGTTTTTGTTAGAGTTAGTATTAGCTATAGATCTATGTGCTCTTTCAATACCAAAAGAGAATGCTTCTGGTAAGTCTAAAGTTTTAGGGAGCCATGTTGTTAAAAAAGAAGTAATATTGTTACCTTCAATATTTTCTGGCAGTCTAAAAATCCTAATGTTATTGCGCCTAGATCTATTTTCCAAGTCATCCAGCTTTGTTTGTAAATGTGTATTTTGTTTCAGCAGAAACTCAATGTTGAGTTCCTCTTCTTGGATTCTATTTTCCATGTCATTCACAGCTTCTTCTATGTCTATCATCTGGATCTTCTGTTGTTGCAGGTCTATATGTAACAAGTCTATTTGTTTTGTAGTTTTTTCTATGAAGGTATCAATTTTAGTATCCATTTTATCCATCTTAGCAGTAAGTTGCTGGATTATAGTTATCAGAGACTGAAGTTCTTTCTTGATGCTGGAGTCTTGAGAATTTGTCTTACTGGAACTCATTTCAGACTGATAAACTGACAGGAAAATTTCCAAAGTGATTTCTGACAGGAATATTGTTAAAATTTCCTTTCTTTTTTAGATATAGTTCAAGAACTATATAAAACAAACATATTTAGAAAGAAAATTACTTCAAAAATTATTTTTTTAAATAATTAATTCCTGTCAGTGTAATGAAATTGGTGGAGCTGAAGAAATCTGCTGCTATCCTGTGTTCATCCTTGGCCACGCCCTAATTATACTTTCTTGATTATACTGCTTATGCTTGTTTGTAAATAATCTGTCATGCTTTAACTAATAATAATTAGAACTAAATAATAGTAAATCATATGTTTTATTTTTAACTCTATTAATATAAACAGTAAGTAATATTCCATTGTATATACTTCTTATAGCTTTCTCTTACATTTTTTTTATTTCTGCTTTAGACTCTTTTATTTTCTACTCTCTTTTTCTTTTCTTTATTCTTTCTCTATTTTTTTTTCATATTAATATATAGAAATGCTTTTGATCATATAGACACAGTAAATAATAAGATTTGCATAAAAATTGAGTTGGGACAAAATATTGAGTTTTATTACTTATTAATAACTTTGGGCTTAATTTCACTTACATAGAGGCTGTAATAACCTGTAAAATACATCGCGAAGGTTTTGTCATGTTTAGATGCATTTACACTGCTAAATGAATGTTTGTCACTAGTTTTTAACATGTTTCCCGCCAAAATGTTAAGGGAGACAATCTGGGATGTGGGCTACCTCATGAACAGTGTTCTCGAGTTGTTTTAAAAGCTTCAACTCTCAGAATTCTCACAGAGAAGCTGAAAGCAGTCAATCTGACCTTTGACCCAGATATCACACTGACACATCACAGATTCAGGAAGAACACTCTACCAGGAAGTAGAACTGATGCAAATGCGACTATGTGAAGGAAAATGAACTCTTTAACATTTAAATGTGAGTTATTTTATATAATTACTTAAATATCTATGTTATAATGATTTTAAATGATGCAGTTTCTTGTAGTAAGTAAATGTCTTATTTTAGAAGGCATAGAAAATGAAACATTTATTCAAGTGTTTTTGAAAATCTACTTGACTGCAGCACACTAATCTGTGTTAAAAACTTATGTTCCAAACATATACATTACTATAACTCATTTAATTCATCTGATTGACAAGCATAAATAACTTTATAACTCTATTCTGGAAAAAAATTGTCATGTGGTATATTTTAAAGCAGTAGTATAGACATACAAAATACAGATGGCTTTTTTTACAATAATGCAAGTGTTTCTGAGAATTTGCATAACTATGCAGTATGATTTATAACAATTTCTATAAATATATTTTATTCTATTGACAATAATGAGTATGAGTAAAATGCTCATATACAAGCAATTCAAGGTTTTTTTTGGAAGCTGTTGACTGCATTTACATGACAGAAAATAGATGCATCTTAATATATGTAATGTCTGAACCATATTAGCCAAAGTTTTTGATTTAAATGAATGTTAGAACTTATTTTTACATACTTTGAATAAATTAATATGTAAATATGGCTTACTTTTTTTTTTCTCTCTCTCTCTCTTTCACTCTCACTCCCTCTTTCACGTCTTTTATTTCTCTCTCTCCTCTTGGTTCCTAATATCAAGATTATTTGAATGCTATTTGAATACAAGTGTATTATATTACATAGATGTATATAGTAGTATGAATAGTTTAAAAAAAAAGTTTATTTTAGTTTATATGATGCTGTTTTATCAAATGTGTAGTCTTGTCTTGCTAGATAATTGAATTGAAAGCTGTTAATTTAAGTTAAATATAACTAGTATTAAATTGATAAGGTGGTAGCTGAGGTACTGCTGCTTAGGGTAGGGGGTTAACTTGAGTGGTAAATACTACTTTAAGTTGAAGTTTTTAACTCCAGGCTGGATGCAAGGTTTAATCCTTACATTATTTTCACTTGTTCATTGTTATATGTATATAGTTTGACATCCACAATATATTTTGTACACTCATTGTCACTACAATCAAAATTGAATCCTATACAAAATCCCATAAGAGATTCAATAAATACAGCTATATTTAAAGGTACACCTAAAGGAGGAGATGTAACATTACTTATGTTGTTATTTGTTATTTTGATCATAAGATTCTTAAGTTTTAAAAATGCCAAATGACATCTTTAAAAGAAATTTCTTTAAACATTAATGGATTGAATAATCCGTGTAAAAGGGCAAGCCTAATAAGATACATTAATTTACATAAGGCCAACTTAGTCTTCCTGCAAGAAACTCATCTCTTGAAAAAAGATATTGATAAACTAGCCACAAACAAATATACAGTATTGGTTAGTTCAGAGCACACTCAAAAAAAGAGGAGTGGCTATTTTATGGAATAAAAGTATGCCCATTCCTAAAACCATTAAGTCTTATCAGGATGACAAAGGAATGTTTTGTATGGTTACAATACAAATTAATGGGAAGACTTACACTTTAATTAATGTATATTGGATACCTGGAATTGGTATTAACACAGTGAAACATCATCTTGATAAGATCATATCATTCTCTATAGGAGATATTATTTTAGCTGGTGACTTTAATTGTATACTACATGAAAGTGATACTACCACTATAGGAAAAGAAGAATTACATCTAATGCAAAACATTTAAATGATTTTGCTAATTCTTATCATTTGAATGATATTAATAATCAGATAGATTCAAAATCATTACCATACACCTTTTTTTCTAACAGATACAAAACATATTCAAAAATAGATAGGGTCTTTATTTCTAACCAGATGGTAACAGATTTAATTAATTCCAAAATCATTTCATGTCCTATATCTGATCATAATTCAATTGTTTTTGAATTCATGATAAAACATACTCATAATGTTCAGATCAAAAGGATACCAGCATACTTAACTCAACTAAAAGACTATAAAGAATATATACTTTCAGAAGTAAAACATTTTTTAGACATAAATAATACTCCTGAAGTCTCCATTGTCTATGTTTGGGATGCCTTAAAATCATATCTATATGGACAAAGTATCAGACGGTATAATAATAAAAGGAAATCTTGGGAAAAAGGAATTGTTAGATATTCAAAGTAAATTAGACTCATAAACGTAATAATAAAGAAAATATTATGGACAAGAAAGTTATTGAAGAAATAAACAAACTAAATGAGAAATACAAAGAAATTTTAACTCATAAAGTTAAAATAATTTTAGAGAAATACAAGTTTTTGTCTTATTCAATAAGCCCCAAATACTTACATAGACTTAAAAAATAAAACAAAAAGGTTGAATAAACAAAACCATATCAAAGAAATCTTTTCTCTAAGGAAAAAAGAAGAATGTTTCTAGTATACCAGAAATACTAGATGAATTTAGAAATCACTTTCACAAAATTAACCATAATAACATTAACATGGAACCTAAAGATAAAATAAAGGAGTTTATAACCACAAACATGAATAAAAAGCTTAATAAACAACAGATTAAACTATTGGACAAAAGTATTTCATATACAGAGGTTATTACACAAATAAATAAGACTAAATCAAACAAAGCACCGGGTAATGATGGTATTATACCAGAGATATATAAAATCCTTTCTAAAAGTACATATTCATTAATACATAAGGTTTTTATTTTGGCCCAAACTGAGTTAATAACCCCCCCATCTTGGCAATATACATTTATTTTGCCAATTTTAAAACCTAATAAAGATCCAACTAGATGTACTTTATATCGGCCCATCTCATTACTTAATGTTGATTATAAAATGTTTATGAGTATTTTTGCTGATAGATTGAAGACAATCATCCCTGGCATTATAGATATAGATCAGACAGGCTTCACTGTAAATAGAAATACTTTTATAATATAAGAAGAACTTTAACATTAATTGATTTTGCAAATAGGAAAAAGAAAGATTTAACACTTATTAATCTTGATATAAGTTCAGCATTTGATTCAGTAAGTTGGGACTATCTGTTTACCTTAATGAAGTGCACAAACTTCTCAGATGCATTTGTAAATCTAATTGAGCATTTATACAAAGGAACATTGGCTTATATTAAGGTAGGAACATATGTTTCACAAAAAATACCCATTTTTAAAGGTACAAAACAAGGATGTCCACTTTCTCCACTATTATTCACTTTAGTAATGGAGTCTTGGGCTAATTTGATCAGAAACAGTACTGACATAGAGGGTTTTGAAATAGATGAAAATACAACATCCAAAATTGAACTTTTTGCAGATGATGTTCTAATTACATCAGCAGGATCTAATTCTTCTATGCAGTCTCTATTTGATAAAATGATGAATTTTAAAAGTATTTCTGGTTTAATATTCAATGAAGAAAAAACTAAAATACTACCTATATATACACGAAAAAATATTCTCATTAGTGATTTTACTAAATATGTACCCAATTCAGGTCAGGTAACTTATTTAGGTATAATACTGTCTAAAGATATTACATTTATTATATATAATAATTACAATACCTGTTTTCTTAATATACAAAATCTTTTTAATACCTGGAATAATATGTTTTTTACTATGGAGGAGAGACTTACAATTATTAAAATGATAATATTCCCCAAGATTTTATACTTAATACAATCAATAATACTTCCACCTAAAAAAATAATTATCAAGAAACTGAATACACTAATGTTAAATTTCCTATGGGCACCTAATAGACCTAGGATTGCATTAAAGAAACATACTAATAGCTGGTCTCAAGGGGGTATTTCTTTTCCAGACTTTAATTTATATATTATCTCTTCTATTATAAAAGTTATTACTTTATTACTAGATCGGTCATATGTCGCAAAATGGAAAGATTATTGGGAGCTAATTAGTATGCACTTCATGAAAATCTCCTTAACACATAAAAATATGATTATAAATAACTCCATGTTGTGGTTGCTAAAGGAATTTTGTACTTCACCTATTACACCTAAACATATGGTCTGTTACCCATTAAATATTATTATTAGTTATCAGAATTTTATATTCATGCACCCTAAGTATAGGAATGGAATTTTATTGTATTCCTATAATCTATACTCAGGGTATGCTTATGTCATCTACTTCTGAAGGAGCTCATTTAGCTATAGATAATAATCTAAAGTACTGGTATCAGCTGATATCTGATAATAAAGTTAAAAATCTAGATTTCTTAAAACAAGAATTTGATCTAAGAGAAACTTGCTGGTTAGAGGTTCAGATCTTTAGACAACATCTCATTGATAGAATAGATCTAATGTCTATAACAGTTAAAGAATCTATTCCAAAACTGATTGATTACTTGATAATAAATTTACAGCATAAAGTTTCTGATAAAGGTAAACTTTCATATATACATAAAATTATCAGACAAGAAACTTTTTACAATGTAGATTCATACTGGAATTATTTCACCTCTATTAATGGGGACCCACCAACTCAACAAGATAAACAATATATATTGAATCTGCTTATAGAACTACATCTTCCATTGTCTGGAGACTTTATACATGGAAATTTTTACATAGATCTTTTTATACACCTTTGATGATGAATAAAATTAATAATAAAGATAATCTATGTCAGAGATGTAATGTAGAAATTAATGCTGACTGGGCTCATATGTTTTATGACTGTATGAAGTTGAAAGAATACTGGAAGTCAATTAATGAATTTTGCAGGCTCTTTTACAGATAATTTCATTATTTCTAAGTCTCTTATATTATTCAACACACCTGTACCTCAATGTGTTAAAAAGATTAAGCTTCCTTGTTATGGTCTATCCTAGCAGTGGCTAGGAAAATAATAACTAGCAATTGGATTTCAGATACACCTCCTTCGCTCAATGAATTTAAAATGTTATGAATATAATGTGTCATATGGAAATAAGCACAATTAGAATGAGAACAACTAGAAAAACATCACATTTTATTGTATGGGATAATTTACAAAATTTGTTAAAAAAATTCTAATTTCAATAGCACAGTATTTTAGTTTAATTAATTGATCTGATTGTAGTGGATGTCTTTGTAAATACTTTAGTTGTTTTGTTGAATATTATAATAATACCTATTTTTAATTATTTGTATAAAATTGTTATGATATTTCTCTTATATGTTAAAACAATAAACTTGTTTTGAAAAAAACAGAAGTTTATGTAGTACACCCCGGGAAGGAGGGCAGGAAAAATGCAAAGGGAGGTAGGCAGTCTGATCAATGATCAGAAGTTTATGTAGTACACCACGGACAGTAGGGCAGGAAAAATGCACAGGGAGATAGGCAGTCTGATCAACGATCAGAAGTTTATGTAGTACACTCCGGGAAGGAGGGCAGGAAAAATGCACAGGGAGGTAGGCAGTCTGATCAACAATCAGAAGTTTATGTAGTACACCCCGGGAAGAAGGGCAGGAAAAATGCACAGGGAGGTAGGCAGTCTGATCAACGATCAGAAGTTTATGTAGTACACCCTGGGATGAAGGGCAGGAAAAATGCGCAGGGAGGTAGGCAGTCTGATCAACGATCAGAAATTCATGTAGTACACTCCGGGAAGGAGGGCAGGAAAAATGAACAGGGAGGTGTGCAGTCTGATCAACGATCAGAAGTTTATGTAGTACACTCCGGGAAGGAGGGCAGGAAAAATGCACAGGGAGGTAGGCAGTCTGATCAACGATCAGAAGTTTATGTAGTACACCCCGGGAAGAAGGGCAGGAAAAATGCACAGGGAGGTAGGCAGTCTGATCAACGATCAGAAGTTTATGTAGTACACCCCGGGAAGAAGGGCAGGAAAAATGCACAGGGAGGTAGGCAGTCTGATTAATGATCAGAAGTTTATGTAGTACACCCCGGGAAGAAGGGCAGGAAAAATGCACAGGGAGGTAGGCAGTCTGATCAACGATCAGAAGTTTATGTAGTACACCCCGGGAAATAGGGCAGGAAAATGCACAGATAGGTAGGCAGTCTGAGAAACGATCAGAAGTTTATGTAGTACACCCCGGGAAGAAGGGCAGGAAAAATGCACAGGGAGGTAGGCAGTCTGATCAACGTGCATTGCTTAAACCTAACGTGCATTGATCTGTGTGTTTTCCTTTACAGATTGGTCCTTCGAGCCGGATACCCTCTCTTCACCTCGAATCAGATGACCAGGTGGCTGAAACCGTATGGGAAAGAAACCAAATCGGTTCTTCTTATATGTAAAGTCCTCCAACTGAATTGTCGTCAAAAGAGGCCAGCCACTTTCTCATCTGTGACTAAAGAACGGGTTTTCCGCGGATCGACGATCAATCACGTGGGCTCAGGTAAGGTGAATCTACTTTTTTTTCTGTTTTAGGATCAGGGACTAGATGTGTATTGTTTTTTGTCAGATTGTATTTTTCTTACAGTCAGGAATAAAAAAGGTACTGCCTTGTCATAGATCAGAAGAAACAGAATAAGTAGACTTTAGGTCGTCATTCTGAAAAGACTGTAACAAAACTGCGGGTACAATGTTAAAACTAGAGAATCAAGGTGAAGTTACGTAACAATCAAAGGAAAGGGTAAATGTGTAATAACTGTG
>NC_056744.1:1803544567-1803625985 GCF_019279795.1 Protopterus annectens
AAGATGTAGTAAAAAGATGCTAGCATGTCTGTCAGTCAGATATCTGGTGGAGTGCGGTACTGGGATTTGGGCCAGCAAAGGGAAGGCCTGCTACTATGCATCTTCCAGGTTATCGACTTCACATGTAACCATCATTAGTCATATTGGGCCATGCCTGAAGCTGGGTTTACCCAGGACAGGCACAGTGTGCCAACAAGGGTGAAGCCCTGGTGAGAATATATTGCCACAGTAGGATTAATTTAGTTGTATTCACGGAGCACATTTTTAACAAAATAGATCAATTACAAATGTTTTATATACATTTTAATGTATGTTTTTGACAGTAATGTTTTGTTTTTCATTCACACTGAATAGAGGACAATACAGTTTCTGTGGAAGTACTTAAAGGAATGAGGGTACAGTGAGGCGGGAAGTAGGGCTGAACAGCTAAAATTCTTTTCTAATCAACAGAAGATAACACAGAAACCCAATCTGACTGTGTTGCACTGTTATAGACGGTTTGCTTCCTGTGTTTTATGTGAATCTTTTTTTTTTAAACATTCACTCAATGCTGTTTTACTACCTCTGGAAGCTTGTTATAACTAGCCTTTTTCCTCTGCTCTTTTTTCAGTGTAATTAGCACACTACAAAACTTTGTTATAGCTAAAGTTTAGGGCTATTTTGCTATTGATTTTACAGCTTAATCAGAGTGTTCCATGTATTACAAAATTGTAGTGCATGGGCCACTGCAATTATCCTCCAAAATTTGGAAAAAGACAAGGTTATTAAGTAACTTTCTGACAACAGAAAAGTACAGTTTTGTACCTACCATAAATGTAGATGTCCGAATAGGAATGCATCTGCAGTCCTTACAAATGGGTTGTCCTGTCGTCAGGCAGCCCTTCGGTCGGCCGGATTCCAAAGTCTGGGTCTGGCCTCGGCTGGTGTCGCACTTCACCCGACGTCATAGCTGCAGCTTTTCGGGTATAAAGGCATCAGCCGACGCCATTTTCCTCAGTGTTTCTTGCCCCAGATGCCAGTTGCCCTCTTGGATAGTTAATTTTGGATAAATGCCAATGTTTCCAAATAGTAGAAGGCAAACACAAAAAATAAGCATGTATGTACATATATACAAACAAATACACCATAAGAGATCCCCCCCCCCAGCTAGCTATTAGATGGGCAAATACCCTAGGAATACCACAGAGGGGAAGGAGGGTGGGTAATCCTGACTGCAGATGCATTCCTATTCGGACATCTACATTTATGGTAGGTACAAAACTGTACTATGTCCTTCAAGGATGCATCTGCAGTCCTTACAAATGGGTAGAATACCATAGCCAAACTAGGGGAGGAGGAAGAAGAAATTATGGTGTAGTTAGGATCCCTAGCAAAACAGCAGTGGCAAACCCTGCTCGGGATCTAGAGTATAGAGGTAAGTTATAATGCTTGGCAAATGTATGCACGGAGGTCCAAGTAGCAGCCTCTATAATGTCCTTGGTAGCCACTCCTCGTAAGAAGGCTGTGGTAGTGGCTGTAGCCCTTGTAGAATGAGGCCTGATGTTCTGTGGAGCTTGCTTTCCATGGTAGGAGTAACAAAATCTGATGCAATTCCCTATCCACTTGGAGATTGTCTGTTTTGAATTTGCTTTTCCTTCCTTTCCTGTTGCATATGCTACCAGAAGTTGGTCAGTTTTTCTATTGCCCTTGGTTCTGTCCAGGTAGTAGCGTAACTGTCTATGTACATCCAAAGTATGCAACAGTCTTTTCCCCCTGTTCTGTGGATTGGGGAAGAATGTAGGTAGGTGGATAGCCTGGTTTAAAGACACTCTGGATACCACCTTAGGCATAAATGTAGGATTTGTTCTCATGGACACTCTGTCTTGATGGAAGATCAGGAAGGGTTGTACTGCCATTAAAGCCTGTAGCTCAGAAACCCTTCTTGCTGAGGTAATTGCCAGCAGGAAAGCAGTCTTCCAGGATAGGTGTTGTAGTTCTGCTGTTGCTGCTGGTTCGAAAGGAGGAAGTGTCAATTTTTCTAGCACAAAGTTCAAGTCCCATGCTGGCAATGGTGGTTTCCTAGGAGGTTTTACATTTTTAATTCCTCTCAGAAACTGCCTGAGTAGAGGATGCGAGAAGACAGGGGGATCGAAGCTGTATTCTGCAGAAATAGCTGATGCATGTATCTTGATGGAGGAATAGGACAGGCCTGTACGGAAGAGCTCTGCCAAGTACTCCAGGATGTTGGCTATGTTTACCTTTGACACATCTTTTCCCTTTTCAGTACTCCAAATGAGAAATCTTTTCCATTTTCCTGCATAATTCCTTCTTGTTGAAGGTCTGCGGGCCTCAAGGATAATGTCTTTAACCCTTTGGGATAAATTTGGGTTAGTTGCTCTTATGTAATGTTCCAGGCAGTCAGCTGCAGAGTTTTCAGGTTTGGATGCAGGGTGTTGTAGCCGTTCTGTGTTAACAGCAATGGGATCAGGGGTAGTGTCCACATTTGTCCCCGAGACATGCTCCTCAGTAATGGGTACCAATGTTGTCTTGGCCAGTCTGGAGCTATCAGAATGATCCTTGGACGGTCCTCTTTGATTTTTAATAGCACCTTGTGCATCAAAGGAAGAGGTGGGAATGCATATGCTGTCAGGTTTTTCCAACTGAAGGATAGAGAGTCCACCTTCCAAGCAAGTGGGTGGTACGTCCTTGTGCAGAATTTCTTGAGCTGGTGATTGAGTGGGGATGCAAATAAGTCTATTTGTGGTAGTCCCCATTTCCTTGTGATGGCCTTGAAGATGTCCGGGTGCAGCATCCATTCGTGAGCATCCGAGGTAGTTCTGCTTAATATGTCTGCTAGGATGTTTTCTTTTCCCGGTACAAAAATTGCTTGTAACTGAATGTTGTAGCTCAGAGCCATATTCCATAGGTCCAGTGCCATCCTGCATAGAGGGTATGAATGTGTGCCTCCCTGTTTGTTGATGTACCACATGACTGTGGTGTTGTCTGTCCTTATCATCAACTGCCCTTCTTGGAGGAATGGTCTGAAATTCTGGATTGCCAGTTTTACTGCCAGCATTTCCTTTAGATTTATGTGCAGGTGCAGCTGATCTTGAGTCCATAAGCCTTGTATGCACCTGTCCAGCATGTGGGCCCCCCAACCGAGGTCTGAGGCGTCCGTTGTGATGGTTTGGCTTGGTTGAATGCTGTAGAAGGGCAAACCTGTGTTTGACTGACATGCCTGAGCCCACCATAGGAACTCTTGTTTCAGGCATGGGATTAGTGGTATTTTGGTTTCTAGGCTGTGCCTGTGTTGAGACCATAAATTCTTCAGGTACCACTGTAGCTTTCTCATATGCAGTCTGGCATGAGGGACCAGGATTATGCAGGATGCCATGAAGCCCAGGGCTTGCAGTACTTTTCTTGCTGTTAGTTGGTTCTGCTTTGTTAATGCCAAGAAGTAGAGAGGAAGTTGTTCTTGTTTTTCTGCAGTTAGGAATGCCATCTGTTTTGTTGTGTCCAATTCTGCACATAAGAAGGTTATTCTTTGGGATGGTATCAGCCGTGACTTTTTTATGTTGACTGTATATCCCAGGGCTTGCAGCAAGTAAATGACTCTTTGTAAGTCTTCTGTTAGCTTGTTTCTGTTGTCCGCTTGTATCAGGCAGTCGTCCAGGTATGGATAAATTTGGATTCCCTGAAGCCTGCAATGAGCGATTACTGATGCCAGGCATTTCGTGAACACTCTGGGCGCAGTAGATAAGCCAAAGGGCAATGCTGAGAATTGATAATGCTCTGATCCTGCAAGAACTCTGAGGTATCTTCTGCAATTTGGTTGTATGGGGACATGCAGGTATGCCTCCTTGAGATCTAGAGTCACCAGCCAAGACTCCTTGCCCAGCATGGGAAGAAGCTGCTGAAGGGTCAGCATTTTGAATTTTGGAACAATGAGGAATGTGTTTAAAGTGGACAGGTCGAGAATAGGCCTCCAATTTTTCTCTTTTCTTGGTACCAGGAAGAGTCTGGAGTAAAATCCCTTTCCTTGTTCCATAGATGGTACCCTTTCCACAGCTCTCATTCTTGCTAATTGAGCTATTTGTTTTAGAGCTTCTGTCTTTTGATTTGGTGGTAGGTTTGGCATTCCTCTTTTTCCTGGAAAAGTATGGAAATGAAACCTGTAGCCTTGGTCTATAGTTTGCAAAATCCACTTGTCTCTTGTGATGCAGTGCCAGTTTTTTGAAAATAAGGCTAGCTTTCCGCCTAAGGGTGCTGCTATCTGTTCCCTGGTAGGCGGTGCCAGAGCCAAGTCACTGTGATTGTCCTGTTGCAGTGGTAGTAGTTGTGTCTGTGCCTCGCTGGTTGTTACCCTGCCACTGGCGTCCCCTGTAGGCACCACCTCTGGATTGATTTCTGCCTCTTGAACGCCTATTCCTGCCTCTCTGTGCTTTAGAGGAGTCTGGAAAGGACCAATTTTTGGAAGGCCAGTTCCTGCTAAACCTTGGAGGCTGAACCTGTAAGAAATCTTTCACTGTTTGTACAGATTTTGCCTTCTCTTCCATTTTCTTCAGTACCTGCTGAGCAGGAGAACCAAATAAATTGACCTTATCCATAGGAGCATCTAATAGTTTTGCTTTAACATGATCCGGCAAGACCTGTTCTTTCAACCATGCATGCCTTCTGATAACTGTGCCAGTCATGGCTGATCTAAAGGAAGCCTCCAGTGCATCATAGCCGCATTTTAAAGAATGGTTACTAACCTGTTGAATGTTATGCACCATTTCTAGAACATATTTCTTATCTAAAGAGTCATCAGAGGACAGTTTCTTAGTTAACTGATCAAGCATAAACTCCTGGTATTGGATCATATGAAACTGACAGTTCAATGCCCTAGCTGAGAGAGTAGCAGAGGTGTATACTTTTTTACCCCACCTCTCTAAGGACCTGGACTCCCTTTCAGAGGGGAGGGGATTTTTAACAGAGGTAGATGCTACTGCTTTAGGCCCCTGGGAGATAGTCTCAGGATCTGCGAAAGGAGCCTTGTATAAATGGTGATGTGTGTCCGGGACCCTGTAGAACCTATCAGGCTTGGCAGGGGCTGGAGTTAAAGTATCAGGAGCAGTGCAAGCATCATTGAATGCATCATCCACAACAGGAAGAACTGGAGGTATAGCTAAGGGCCTATGTTGTGGTAAATGCAAAAAGGTCCTAAGCCTTTTTCTTGAATCTGAGAAATCTTGTCCCTGCCATTGAAATTGCTCCCTCATGGCATGTAAGGTTTCCCCAAAGGAAAATTCCTCAGGTGGAGAGGCAGAAGGAATCGACTCCTCAGCATCAGAGTCTTCATAAGGAGAAAAAGGAGCCTCTGGATGGTCTGTATTGTCTGAATCATCAGAAGAATCATCCGAGGACACTGGCTCAGGGGGCTCTGCTCTAGGTCTTTTTTCTGGTGGTGGTTGAGAGGCCCTGTCTGGGTGAGGTTGGGATCCCCTTATTAAAGAGATGAGATCCTCTGCCAGAGAAAGCATTTGGGAACTGGAGCTGGGCCTGTGAGAGGGGGGCTTAACAGGCACAGACTTAGAAGTTTTGGCTGCTTTAGCCCTGGCAAAGGCCTTTATGGACATGGCTGCAGGAGGCCTAGCAGCACCACGTGCAGGGGTTGAAACATCCAAGGGAATGGTGTCCGATAATTCCTGTGAAACCACAGCAGCAGGTTGGATTTCAGAGGCCGATTCTACCAGGTTAGAAGAGGCCTCGGTAGAAGGCATGGATTCGGCTGGAGTTAGAACCGCTTGCTCGGTTTCGGCCGAAACCGAGACACTCGAGGTTTGCTTAACCGCGGTTTCGGCCGAAACCGCGGACCGCGAGTGTCGGTCCTTTTCTTTGCGTTTCTTAGCAACTTGTGAAGTCGGAGGATCCGACGGCATAATGTATGCGAAATCAGAGCCGAAAAACTGTTCAGCAAACTCCGACCGACGTCTAAGCGTCCGTCGGTTGAAAGAAGCACAGGCTAAACAAGCTGCTACGTCGTGGTCTGGGCCTAAACAAGGTAAGCAGTAAGAGTGGAAATCTTTATGAGGTATTTGTTTCCCACAAGTTAAACAGTTATTCACTTTTTCTGACATCGGCTGAGGCAAGAAAGAGTCCCCAACGGGGTACTTAGCTTTTTAGAAGTCTTCGAAGTAGTATTCGGTAGTAGTAATCTCTGGATCTGACCGACCGGCACTTGCGAACAGCTTCTGCTTGCGCCACGGCAAGAAAGACTGAGGAAAATGGCGTCGGCTGATGCCTTTATACCCGAAAAGCTGCAGCTATGACGTCGGGTGAAGTGCGACACCAGCCGAGGCCAGACCCAGACTTTGGAATCCGGCCGACCGAAGGGCTGCCTGACGACAGGACAACCCATTTGTAAGGACTGCAGATGCATCCTTGAAGGACATCATTGATAATACACTTTTTATTGTGCGCCCTTCACTGCTGTTGTTGCTATGGTCTCCCACTAGGGAGTCACTGGCACCCACAGAAGAGCAGTTAGAAGCACAGATGGCTTATTTAGCCTTCCAAGTGGTGGTGGTGGAGGGGATGGCAGAAGTGTTTAACACCTTTTCAAGATGTTTGCATTTTCTGACTCTCTCTTGTGGTGACTCCCCTCTGTGTGGAAGTGGTAAGCATGTTAGTGTTTTCAAAGCTTTTGTTATGTTCAAACATTCATTATGTATCTATCAAAGCTGTTCAGGTCTTACACATACATACCTTTCGACTATCTAGACTTTCAAAGAATCTCTAGATATTTGCACCATAACTGTGTTCTGCTCCTGATAAAATTTATGGTTTTCTAGCAAATCATTGATCACTGAAGTGGGTTCCTATCACGTGATCGAAAATTGTAAATGGCGAACACGTATTGAGCGAACCCGATTGGTCAAAACTTTGCAAGCATAACACAGAAACCGCCATTTATTTATTTAGTATTTATTTAGTCATTTATTTTGTTTTATTTAACAAATGTAAAATGAATAAATATATGAACATTTGAATGCTATTTGGAGTAAAAATCAAAGCAATGCCTTATTTAAACATTCATTAGTGTGTGTTACAGCTAAATTTCAGGTTTTTGTAACTGAGGAAATACCTAAGGATGTTAGGGGTGGTATGTGGGAAACCAAGATTGAATAGCGGGAGTTATACTGGCAAATTGTGCTTGAAGCGAGTAGATTACTAGGACTCAATGATGCTGTTTCCCTAGCCCCAGTCTTAAAGATCAGAGTGGCTAGACTTTGATTTCACACACACAAGAAATGTGGGCATGGTCAGAAGATTGAAGTATTAAACCACATTCCTTTATCCTACAAAAACATTTTTTTATCCTGCAATATTGTACTTTGCCCACTAGACAGTAGTAGTGTATTAAAATCCTGGAATAGTACACATTCATATTTCAATACATAATATTATAGTTTTAAATATTTCAGGACAATTGATTAATTTTTAAATGATATTTATAAAAACAGTAGATGTTTTTTGCATATTTTTGTAAGTGTAAATGTTTGTACCACAGTTGCACAAGTACTTTGAGACAACACATTTTGTGTAATTTTGTTGTACTGTATGTAGTCCGGTTTGAATTTTATAATGTATTTTTATAATTGGTATATTTTTGATTAACCAGGAGATTTCATTGGTGCTTAGAAATTGGAAAGGGGGATATATTATGCTGTGTGGCATAGGGGTGATCATCTGATGAAGTCTTTTGGACGAAAACGCTGTTTTAATTGAGTTGTGTTTATGTGTTTCACATTTTTACTGCATTAAAGTTTTCTTCTTGACCTGAGGAGTGGTGCAGTCCTTCCATCAGTGCTTCGGATCTTTTATTGGCCTTGGGTTGCACTGATATTCTCCTTTTTGTCGAAATAAATTCCAGCAATACTACTCTCCTTTGCTTGCTGACTAATCTCTCCATTCGGACCCCTTTACTATTCACCTTGTGGACGAGGCTGTGGTTGGACATGATCTGCAGGCATTAATCTACTCACCCAGCAAGTAATTAAATACATAACAGTACACATTCATGAACAGTTATAAGCAGGATGGCTTGTGACCAATGCAGTTCCTAAGGAGATGCATTGTTGTTGTTGTTAATTATTATTATTATTAGCATTATTATTATTAATCACCATTGTGCATTCAGAAGAAGTTCAACATTTTATATAGTTTTGAGGAAACACACTGAAAGAACTGATATGCTATGACTGTATGATACTTGAATTAACTGTTAGAAACTGGAATGAGACTGGAATGAATGTTTTTATCTGTTAATTACCCAGAACTGTGCTAAACAGGTGCCAGTCTCTCCTTTACGTGCCATATCTTCTTGTACCTTTCACAATAAAGTCTGCACACACTCTAGTTTGGTTAAGAATTCTTTATTATGTACAGTGAAGAGATATCAACAATATCTGAATACTGTCTCCAGTAACAGTGCTGATAAACCGAAACAGTCCTCTGCATTCATATTCTTTATATTCCTTTCCTCCTGAATAGGATAAGTAATATTCTGGAAACTATTCTGGAATGCTGGATAACAGTGCTGATATTTCTTTCCTTCTGAATAGTATAATTATTATTCTGGAAAATAGTCTGGAATGCTGGATAACATTGATGATATTCCTTCCCTCGTGAATAGTATACTTAATATTCTGGAATGCTAGATAACAGTGCTGATATTCCTTTCCTCCTGAATAGTATAATGAATATTCTGGAATGCTGGATAACAGTGATGATATTCCTTCCCTCCTGAATAGTATAATTAATATTCTGGAATGCTGGAGAATTAATATTCTGGAATCCTGGATAACAGTGCTGATATGCCTTTCCTCCTGAATAGTATAATTAATATTCTGGAATGCTGGACAACATTGATGATATTCCTTCCCTCCTGAATAGTATAATTAATATTCTGGAATGCTGGATAATTAATATTCTGGAATCCTGGATAACAGTGCTGATATTTCTTTCCTCCTGAAGAGTATAATTAATATTCTGGAATGCTGGATAACAGTGATGATATTCCTTCCCTCGTGAATAGTATACTTAATATTCTGGAATGCTGGATAACAGTGATGACATTTCTTTCCTCCTGAATAGTATAATTAATATTCTGGAATGCTGGATAACAGTGATGACATTTCTTTCCTCCTGAATAGTATAATTAATATTCTGGAATGCTGGATAACAGTGATGACATTTCTTTCCTCCTGAAGAGTATAATTAATATTCTGGAATGCTGGATAACAGTGATGATATTCCTTCCCTCGTGAATAGTATACTTAATATTCTGGAATGCTGGATAACAGGGATGATATTCCTTCCCTCGTGAATAGTATACTTAATATTCTGGAATGCTGGATAACAGTGCTGATATTTCTTTCCTTCTGAATAGTATAATTAATACTCTGGAATGCTGGATAAGAGTGTTGATATTTTTTTCCTCCTGAATATTATAATTATTATTTTGGAATGCTGGATAACAGTCCTGATAGTCCTTTCTTCCTGAATAGTATAACTGATATTCTGGAATGCTGGATATTTGGCCTGACTTCTGCACTCATAACCGAGGGTCTTTACTGCCTTCTGAGAACTGGCCTGCCATGACTTTCTGCATATCAGTCCAAAACGAACTTAACTAACTGTGTCTGAAGTATTTCCTAATAATACCAATACCCCATAAAGTTCTAAATGTCTTTTTAGCCTTGGTTTCCAGGCCTTGTAGCTTACAAACAAGACATGTTTGTACTCAAACCTACAGCACATTCTGTTCTTATCAGTATTCTTGACTGAAGGTTATTTTCACTGATTGAAAGTGCAGTCAGTGAAACTGTATGCAAACTATGAAGGCCTGCTTTAATATGGCTGCATCTCTAGACTTATGCAAAGAGACTACTGTGTTTTGTACAGTTAAATGATACCTGAATAAATAACAATACACTTTCATAAACAGTTATAAGCGGAGTGGTTTGTGACCAATGCAGTTCCTAAGGAAATGCATTGTTGTTGTTATTCTTACTAAGGAAATGCATTGTTGTTGTTATTCTTCCTAAGGAAATGCACTGTTGTTGTTGTTCCTAAGGACATGCACTGTTGTTGTTCCTAAGGAAATGCACCATTGTTGTTCCTAAGGAAATGCACTGTTGTTGTTTCTAAGGAAATGCACTGTTGTTGTTCCTAAGGAAATGCACTGTAGTTGTTGTTGTTGTTGTTGTTCCTAAGGATAGGCACTGTTGTTGTTCCTAAGGAAATGCACTGTTGTTGTTCCTAAGGAAATGCACTGTAGTTGTTGTTGTTGTTGTTCCTAAGGATAGGCACTGTTGTTGTTCCTAAGGAAATGCACTGTTGTTATTCCTAAGGAAATGCACTGTTGTTGTTCCTAAGGAAATGCACTGTAGTTGTTGTTGTTGTTCCTAAGGATAGGCACTGTTGTTGTTCCTAAGGAAATGCACTGTTGTTGTTCCTAAGGAAATGCACTGTTGTTGTTGTTGTTCCTAAGGAAATGCACTGTTGTTGTTCCTAAGGAAATGCACTGTTGTTGCTCCTAAGGAAATGCACTGTAGTTGTTGTTGTTGTTCCTAAGGATAGGCACTGTTGTTGTTCCTAAGGAAATGCACTGTTGTTGTTCCTAAGGAAATGCACTGTTGTTGTTGTTGTTGTTCCTAAGGAAATGCACTGTTGTTGTTCCTAAGGAAATGCACTGTTGTTGTTGTTCCTAAGGAAATGCACTGTTGTTGTTCCTAAGGAAATGCACTGTTGTTGTTGTTGTTCCTAAGGAAATGCACTGTTGTTGTTGTTATTATTATTATCATCATCATCATCATCATAACATTCAGAAGAAGTTCAACATTTTATATGATTTTGGGGAAACATAGTAATTATAACAAGGTACAGAAATTAACTGGACAAGGGACTCCAACAATTCAACCCTACCCAGTTTGCCTTTATCAAAGGGAGATTGTGCCTGTTAAACTTGGTGAATGTCTTCGAGACAGTCACTAAATCCCTTGATGAGGGTAAAACTGGGCATACAGCCTACCTGGACTTAGCTAAGGCCTTTGACACCATCCCCCACTCAGGCATTTTGATACCAGGTGGGTATCAACCCATATATTGTCAAGTGGGTTGCAAACTGGCTCACTAATAGAGCTCATATGCAGGGGCGGCTTGTCCTATCGGACTGCCGGACTGCAGCCCCCCCACCTAGAAAAGCAGAAAAAAAAATCTGCAAAACAAAAAATTAATTTGAACTCAGACTGCCTTTATCGGCAGTCCAGATATGGATTAACAGGTACCCAGCATTCCATTGCTGTGAGATACCAGAAATCTGTGCGGTGACAACCGCACAGAATAGAGGAGCTCCGGACTGCTTCAGCCGCAGTCAGAGCCAATGAGGAGGACTGAGCTGCTCTCGTGGGGCGGGACTGTTAGTGTGCATCTGCGCGGGCTTCAGGACAAAGGCGGCAGGTAGGTGTTTGGATTGTGGGCTTGCTGGGTAGGTGTTTGTTTGGTGGATTACCGGGTAGATGTTCAGTCGACTGCACGGGCTTCGGGACAAAGGCGGCAGGTAGGTGTTTGGATTGTTTGTTCGGTTGCTGGAGTGTGTGTTTGTGTGAGAGAAAGAAAGAGACAGAAGAAGGGACTGTGTGTGTGTGTGTGTGTGTGTGTGTGTGTGTGTGTGTGTGTGTGTGTGTGTGTGTGTGTGTGTGTGTGTGTGTGTGTGTGTGTGTGTGTGTGTGTGTGTGTGTGTGTGTGTGTGTGTGTGTGTGTGTGTGTGTGACAGAAAGAGACAGAATTAGGTACTGTGTGTGTGTGTTTGTGTGTGTGACACTGCAGGAATACAAAATGCAAAGGCATCATATAATCCACATGCCTAGACTGGAGATGGAAGACTTAATGGTCTAGAAGGAATTTCTGAAGGACTCTAACAGCATTTCATTATGGCAAGATGACTGAATAGAAAGTAGTAACATGGGGTTATACAATGATACACATGGTCAGTGAGGATAAAGGCTTCTGTAAAAGGGAAGTGGTTGATTTTCCAAAGCCAAGGAGATGAGATCACTCAGGTACTTTGAAGTACATTGCCTTCTTAGAGCTGAGGATGATATGGGTTGCTAGTGTTGCTGTTTCAGTCAAATAACCAAACGTTTGTGTATGCATTGAACAGAACAATACCTACACCTGAAAAAGTACAGATTTTATTTAACCATTTAGTTTAACAATACCTGACATTCAATGTAAGTGTTTTCTGGAAGATATTTCTTAGGTAAAATGAACTACATTACAGACAGTTTACATTTACCTACAGAAGGATTTCAAAGATTAGCCGTTATGACAGACATTTAACCAACCACTATTCCAGAGCAGTCTTTGGTGATTCAATAGCAGAGACAGTTGTTGGTTAATGGATTCCGGGTTGAGTAACATCTGGAAGGTGTATGATGAGGCATGTAGAGTTTGGTAGCATTCTGCACTCTTTAGACTAATAGAATAGATGCCATTCTTTAAAGACAGTGTTAAGATATTTAATACACATGTGAGGAGAAGGAGATTTGGTCAGAACTATCAAGGTGTATGTGACAACGTAGAGTTTTGCCTCTCAGGTACTGGGTTTAGCAAACCTCACCAATCACTGAGCAGTCATTAGTATGTTGAAGCATACTTCCCAGCCTTTAAGTTCAAGAAATTTGTACAAATCCAAAATAATAGGTATAGAAACATCCAGAATTACTATTACTAATACTATTCTTATAAGCTTAGAAAGTTGTGAAAATAACATTTACCAGAAAACTACAAATTTTATGAGGAACAGATCAAAAACGTGATGCAAAATGCTGGATGTACTGTAAAAATCTGGATAGTTGAGAAGTATGACTGAAATATGTGTACCACCTAGTCAATTCTGTAATGAGGTGAAAATAGAAGGAACATACAAGAGGGCCTTCCAACATAGCAACAGTTATGGTGGGAGTGAGGTATACCATTGGTAACAGATAAACTGGAAGGTTTCTCCGAGAAATTAGTTCTCTTGGAGGCTGATTTTTGGGTTCAAGCATTTAGGCTACCAAGGGAGAAACTGACAACTTTGAATGAAAAAAATGGATTTGATGTAGAAAAAAATAGCATAGTGGTGGGTGATATGTCATTGCTATGGTGTTTTGTGTGCAGAGCAATGGGGCCTGGCAGGAATTCCAAAAGATCCAAAGTGGTTAGCACTTATGATAGAGATTCAACCAACTACTATCCCAGAAGAGGCTTAGGTGATGAAATAGTGAAGGCAGGTTGTTCGCTCAACAAGGCTGTGAGTTCTATTCCCATTCCGGGTAGATTGATTGCTGACACTGTAGTACAATGCTGCCCTTCAGGTGAGATTTTAAACTGAAGCCTGATCTGCTTAAGTTACTGGTAGTGTAGGTGGATATAAAAGTCCCACAACACCCCTCAAAAAGAGTAGGAAGATTCCTTATGCTCTTGCCAAATTTCCCCTTGTAGTATAAATGCAATTTTGAGTCTCCTGGGACTAACTCAGTCAACAAAAGAATAAATAAAATACAGTTCTTTAATTTGTCTGTTTTTACAGCTCTTAGACACCAATAGTCAAAACCAAAGCAATGAATCTCTGCACACAATAGCAATGATTGCACTTCTTAACAATAACGTACTGTTAAACAACGCGTGTTGTTTGACAACATTAGAACCCTGCTGCTACTCCCCAGTGATATTTTTTCTGACTGAGCATTACAAAGTGAATTGCTTTGGCACTACTATACACGTTGCAGTGAGCTGTAACATTGGATCAGATTATTAGCTGTATTTTTAGATTTGTGATGCCCCTGCACTGGCCCAGCAATCAAGGAGCCTCAATCCTCATTACTGACAACAGTGGGGGATGTACACAATGGGAGGATGACAAGTACACACACAGGAAAGTACAATTTCCCTTAAGAGCACACAGAGATCACAGTCAGTCTGGGGCTGGTTTCTCCCTTTTTCTCCAGATACCCAATAAAACTCCCAGTCTGCATTATTCTTCCTGAGCCTCTGCTGAAAATTGTTTTTTTGTTCCAAGTCAGATTGTCCTGATTAACAAATGTTAAATAAAATTGACAGGCATTTGAATTTCAGACTTCATATTCTTCAGAAAATACATAGTAACACGACCTTTTATTCTAGCAATTTTCTAAGTTTATAAGATGAATATTTGAAATTTGTCCTTATTTTTGGGACTGTATTACCCCATTATTGGCTTTGTCCAGTTTTTTGTGCTAAGGTTGACAACTATGGCAAGAACTGAATTCACTGAATATGTCTGAGGGCTGTATTCCCTCATTACTGGGTTTGTCCAGGTGTTTTGTGCTAAGAGGTTGACAGCTATGGTGAGAACTGAATTCATTAAATGATAGCCATTTAAGTTTCAGTCTTCCTCTCTTTCACAAAGCAGCTGATATGGCGTAGTGGTATGTTGCTCTGACTGTTTTGCACAGGGACCTTGGCAGTAAAATGTATGGTGGTAACACAGCATTTTTCTTTCACAAAGCAGGTGATTTGGCATAGTGGTATGTTGCTCTGACTCTTTTGCACAGGGACCTCGGCAGTAAAATGTATGGTGGTAACACAGCATTTTCTACAACTTTCCAAGATTATACAAGCAATGTTTAATGTGTCCCTGGTGTTTGGCCTTTTGAGCCCCCCCCCCCCCTAATAAATTTGGATTTTCCAGATTTCTTGTGCTGCGAAGTTGAGATGCAGTTGAGTATTGAGTAGATTTTACAAGGAGCTGAGAGCTGCAGGGGAAGAGAAGTTTAGTGCTGCTTATAGAAAGTCAGCTTGCAATGTTAATAGCACAACAGGTTGTGTACTTGCTTTTGATGCAGAAGGTTGTTGGTTCTATTCCCACACGGGGTGAATGCTGCTGTACTGAAAAAGTTAAGATACTAACTATGAGCCTGTTATCTGTTTGCCATCCATTTCCTATTGCAATATTACTAGCTTATCATTTTAATGTAATATAGGCAATTTATTCCTCAGGGGCATCAGACACTTTATTTTTCGATGAAACCATGAAATATAAAGGTTTTTGCTAGCAGCAACCTCTTCATTAGTTACAGATTTATTTAATGTGGAATTATTTAGATGACTTTTTTACTTCAGAGATTGTGCATATTTACTGATAATGGTGGACTGTAGAATTGTGCATATTTACTGATAATGGTGGACTGTAGAAGTTTGAGTAGACTTTTATGATGGAAATGTTCTGAATTGGGCAGTTTTGTCATTATTGGTGCATGCATTTTGTTTCATTGTTTACTGGAAAAATGTTCAAAACAACAGGAAGGTGTATCAAAGAGCACATATATGTTTCATATGCAAGGGGCCTATGATTTGAAAACAGCCCAGAATTAATCTTTATCTGCCACTGGTAAAATGTATTTTCTTTGAATGTGGGTTTCAATGCTGTTTCAATGAATGTGAGTTTCAAGGGCAGAGAAGTTTTAATGCTAAGTTTGTTTAGCAGATGTCTTAGTGTTTGTGCTGTAAAATGCAAAATAAAACTTTCAAATGAAGTCCAAATCATCATAGAAGTAAACCAGTATGCACATTAGTGTTTATGGTAAATGGAGTGAAATAGCCAAGTAATGGATCATTGGAATGGCTGCAGGAGGCTCCATTCGACCATGATTTTGTGAGGGGGAAGGGCGGCAAACTTAGACAGCCCCAGCTGAACTATACCTCCCAACTGTCCAGATTTTCAAAGAATGAATAGATTTTTGCTTCTTATTTTTGGTTTGTTCCTCATAAAATTTGTGGCAAATTATTTAGGAATTAAGTCACTAAATAATGACACACTGAGTTTCAGACTTCATAACCAATGCATGCTAAAGTAAGACTTGTTGTTCTATCAACTGTCTTAGTTTATACAAGAGCAATTTTTAGTACTGTTTATATATTCCCCCAATATATTTGGCCTTGTCCAGATTTATTGCATTAACAGGTTGAGAGGTACATGCAAATAAATTGCTTTATAGAATTAGGCATAGCCAAACCTCTCAACTGTCCCTGATTTTGTATCAAAATGTTGCTCTTCCCCTAATACTCCCTCTGCAAAATAACAATTTTGGAAGAAAACATGGAGGGTTTACAATTAAGAAATAACTGTAATCATAGTTATAGATTACTTTTATTTCAGAAATGCATGTAGATTCTTTTATTTTGTCAGCTGCTCAAGTTAGCAGTACTAATATTAAAGTGTCCCTTCTTTGACAGGTTCCCAGCTGTATTGTGTGGCTATTTTATATTTTTACATCACATTTTTGGTCCATTTTTCATAAAATTGTGTTTTTTTTGGCAAATTAGTGACAAATCATTAAAGTCTGAAGTTAGAAAATAATGACAGACATTTGAGTTTCAGATTTCATACCATTCAGAAAATTCATACTAATGCAAGACCTATTCTATTATCTTTCTAAGTTTATAAGAGCAATATTTTTAAAAATTGTCCTTGTTTTTGGGCCTTTGTCCCACTTCTTGTATGGCTTTGTCCAGATTTCTTGCTCTGAGGTTGAGAGGTATGACAAATGTGTCAGGGTCATCACAGTCAGCCAGAGACATTTCAAATTGTGACATACTTGTTGCACCCACTCCCCCATGTAGTGACTCTGGATGTGTCGAAGCAAGGCAAGGAGTAGTTATGCAGTGTAAATGTGCAGGGTATCCCCCCATCCACGGTAGACACAAGTACTAGAGTGGCTTTTCATCTGTCCTTGATTTTTGCAGAATGGTCTGGTTGCTGTCATATTTTTTGTACTGTTGATTTATGCTTATTACTCAAAGTGCCTGTTGCTCTGTGTTTAAGTTGCAATACTTTAATGACCATCAGGTAAGCCTGGCTGAGATTGTAAGATGCAAGTAAGCTTTAATAAGCATACTGTTAAAGAATTGCCAACACTGAAAGCCTTTCTGTTGTTGCCATGTAGAGAATACTTAACTAATGTATAAGCCTTGGGTATTGAAATGCATATGACAGTATTTGTAATAAAGGACAGGATTACATTATTTTAAGAAGCTCATTACACTTGGAGACTTCCAGTCATCTCTGCAGGCTTTACCCGTAAACTAAACAGAATGCCGTGTGGTCCATAACCTGTACAGTAATCATTTTAAGCAATGTATCTTGAGCTTATTTCTTGTTTGCTTTTCACTTTGATCATGTTTTCCCCATGAAACAAGTAGATAGTTGTCAGGCAGCAGGTCTTTTTTTGGATAAGGAACATTTTTACAAGTGGGGGCATTAGAGATTTATACTTTCAGCATGTTACTTGGTACTTTAATAAAGTTGAATATAAATTATAATTAGAACTGCAGTGCTAGAAGTGGTTTGAGTTGAGTGCTGCTTGTTTTTCTTATACTTGATTTTGACTGGCATTCCATTAATGTATTTAAAAAAGTAATTTATTTTTCATGCCTCACAACCTTTTTGTTTCCATCTAGATATTAAGTAAGCTGTCATTCAGCCAATGCATTGAAATATTTTTATTCTTCTACACTTCATTTTGTCTTGATTGGACTCTCATAATGATGGTTTGGCACCCGCGGCAGTGTATTTAGTTAGTTTTTTTGTGGTTTTGAGCATAGCTCCTCCCCTTTCTAGTTGGCCACACCCCTTCCCATTGACCCTACCCATTCAGCTGTCTCCTGCAGCCCCCCTTTGATTTGAAGTCACCAGCCGCCACTGCTCATATGGTCAAAATAGAAGACTCTATCTCCTCCAGCAGGCCTGTGACCAGTGGTGTTCCACAGGGGTCTGTTCTGGGGCCCCTACTGTTCAGAATATACTTTTCAGAAGTACAGGCAGAAACTATAGGTCTGTAGCTGACAAAGTTTGCTGATGGCTGTAAACTATTAGCAGTCATTCAGTCCCCTAATGATGTCAGTATCCTGCAAGAAGGACTTACACAGATTGATGACTGATGTCGAAGTCATGAACCTAAACTCAATGCAAAAAATGCATGATCACCCCCTTTGGCAAGGGTGATGTTCCTGCAAACTACTATATAAGTAGTAATACCTTAAGCATGCAGTCTCTGGTGAGAGATTTGGGCCCATATGTTTATAACAACCGTACCTTTGACCACCATGCCTCCAGAGTAGTAAGAAGAGCATTTTATATTGCTCATCTCTTAAGTAACGACATTACCTCCAGAAGAAAGGAGGTTATAACCCCCCTGTACTCCTCCCTCATCAGGCCAATAATAGAGTATAATGCTGCCTTTGGTATGTACCTCTCCAAACACCTACAGCAACTGGAGAGACCACAAAGATTTCTTACAAGTCTCTAGCACATCTCATATGTGGACAGACTGAAATCCGTGTCTCTTTACCCTTTGTCATAGAGACTGCTCAGAGGTGACCTGTGCCTTGCATATAAAGCAATCGCTGACCCTGCATTAATGGAAATGCTACACATTCACAATGAAAAGGTACACAAGTTACACACTCAAGGGACCTTAACCTGGTATGTGACATCAATAGAACTTGCTGGAGGGACAAATTTGTCTCTCAGAGTTTACCTCCTCTCTGGAACAGACTTCCGATCTATGTTAAGCAGAGTCCCTCATTTACCCTATTTAAGTGTAATTTGGACGATTGTTTGGGAAATCATAAATTCACCCTGGGGGTTCCACTTGTATCCCTCTTAGATAGGGGTAATGGGTGCTGATTTAGTGTCTACTCATAACAGACACTCTTGGGAACAAGGGTTAACTTAGGCTTGTAAGGGCCCTAGGGCCATTAGCCTAGTAACTTCCTATGATCCTATAATTCTGAGCAGATGCTGGAAATGATTGGAAGCCCATCAAGGAATGGATAATGTGTGATGAGAATGTATAATGGAGTTTAGAAAGGGTTCGCCAGTCTCCCCACAACCATCAAGTTTATCCCTACTGACTAATTTTTCCAGTGCTTCATGGCATCAGGGGACATTGAATACGGGAGATGAGAGTTGTGGACTGATGATTTTACCAGGTTCAGTGTTTTAGTTAAGTTTACTCCACAGCAGTATAGTTTGCTTGTTGTCTACAGCACCTCTCAAAGAAGGTGGTGTGTACAGAGAACTTATCCAGCTGCACAGAGTGCTTATCAGTGTGTAGAGTACTTATCAAACTGTGTGTGTGTGTGTGTGTGTGTGTGTGTGTGTGTGTGTGTGTGTGTGTGTGTGTGTGTGTGTGTGTGTGTGTGAGTACTTATCTAACTGTACAGAGGACTTATCTAACTGTGTGTGTACTTATGTAACTGCGTGTAGAATACTTATCTAACTGTGTGTGCAGAGTACTTATCTGAATATGTAGAGCACTTTTCTAAATGTGTGTGTGCGTGCATGTGTGTGTGTGTGTATGAGTATTTATCTAAATGTACAGAGTACTTATCTAACCATGTGTGTAAAGTACTTATCTAACTGTGTGTAAAGTACTTATGTAACTGTGTAGAGTACTTCTCTAACTGTGGTTGGTTGAGAGATTACTTCTGTTTTAACACATTTTTGACAAAAATATAAGCTAAATAAATATATATATTGTTTTGTGTTTTGTATAATGCCCCCCTTTGTCATGTACCTGACTATATGTGTGTATATATATATATCTATATATATATATATATATATATATATATATATATATATATACAGAATAGAAACTCCGACTGCTTCAGCCGCAGTCAGAGCCAATGAGGAGGACTGAGCTGCTCGACTGTTAGTGTGCATCTGCGGGCTTCAGGACAAAGGCGGCAGGTAGGTGTTTGGATTGTGGGCTTGCTGGGTAGGTGTTTGGGTGGATTACCGGGTAGATGTTCCGACGACACGGGCTTCGGATCGACAAAGGCGGCAGGTAGGTGTTTGGATTGTTTGTTCAGTTGCTGGAGTGTGTGTTTGTGTGAGAGAAAGAAAGAGACAGAAGAAGGGACTGTGTGTGTGTGTGTGTGTGTGTGTGTGTGTGTGTGTGTGTGTGTGTGTGTGTGTGTGTGTGCATGTGTGTGTGTGTGTGTGTGTGTGTGTGTGTGTGTGTGTGTGTGTGTGTGTGTGTGTGTGTGTTAGGTACTGTGAGTGTGTGTTTGTGTGTGTGACACTGCAGGAATACAAAATGCAAAGGCATCATGTAATCCACATGCCTAGACTGGAGATGGAAGACTTAATGGTCTAGAAGGAATTTCTGAAGGACTCTAACAGCATTTCATTATGGCAAGATGACTGAAAAGAAAGTAGTAACATGGGGTTATACAATGATACACATGGTCAGTGAGGATAAAGGCTTGTGTAAAAGGGAAGTGGTTGATTTTCCAAAGCCAAGGAGATGAGATCACTCAGGTACTTTGAAGTACATTGCCTTCTTAGAGCTGAGGATGATATGAGTTGCTAGTGTTGCTATTTCAGTCAAATAACCAAACGTTTGTGTATGCATTGAACAGAACAATACCTACACCTGAAAAAGTACAGATTTTATTTAACCATTTAGTTTAACAATACCTGACATTCAATGTAAGTGTTTTCTGGAAGATATTTCTTAGGTAAAATGAACTACATTACAGACAGTTTACATTTACCTACAGAAGGATTTCAAAGATTAGCCGTTATGACAGACATTTAACCAACCACTGTTCCAGAGCAGTCTTTGGTGATTCAATAGCAGAGACAGTTGGTTAATGGATTCCGGGTTGAGTAACATCTGGAAGGTGTATGATGAGGCATGTAGAGTTTGGTAGCATTCTGCACTCTTTAGACTAATAGAATAGATGCCATTCTTTAAAGACAGTGTTAAGATATTTAATACACATGTGAGGAGAAGGAGATTTGGTCAGAACTATCAAGGTGTATGTGACAACGTAGAGTTTTGCCTCTCAGGTACTGGGTTTAGCAAACCTCACCAATCACTGAGCAGTCATTAGTATGTTGAAGCATACTTCCCAGCCTTTAAGTTCAAGAAATTTGTACAAATCCAAAATAATGGGTATAGAAACATCCAGAATTACTATTACTAATACTATTCTTATAAGCTTAGAAAGTTGTGAAAATAACATTTGCCAGAAAACTACAAATTTTATGAGGAACAGATCAAAGACGTGATGCAAAATGCTGGATGTACTGTAAAAATCTGGATAGTTGAGAAGTATGACTGAAAGATGTGTATCACCTAGTCAATTCTGTAATGAGGTGAAAATAGAAGGAACATACAAGAGGGCCTTCCAACATAGCAATAGTTATGGTGGGAGTGAGGTATACCATTGGTAACAGATAAACTGGAAGGTTTCTCCGAGAAATTAGTTCTCTTGGAGGCTGATTTTTGGGTTCAAGCATTTAGGCTACCAAGGGAGAAACTGACAACTTTGAATGAAAAAAATGGATTTGATGTAGAAAAAAATAGCATAGTGGTGGGTGATATGTCATTGCTATGGTGCTTTGTGTGCAGAGCAATGGGGCCTGGCAGGAATTCCAAAAGATCCACAGTGGTTAGCACTTATGATAGAGATTCAATCAACTACTATCCCAGAAGAGGCTTAGGTGATGAAATAGTGAAGGCAGGTTGTTCGCTCAACAAGGGTGTGAGTTCTATTCCCATTCCGGGTAGATTGATTGCTGATATTGTAGTACAATGCTGCCCTTCAGGTGAGATTTTAAACTGAAGCCTGATCTGCTTACGTTACTGGTAGTGTAGGTGGATATAAAAGTCCCACAACACCCCTCAAAAAGAGTAGGAAGATTCCTTATGCTCTTGCCAAATTTCCCCTTGTAGTATAAATGCAATTTTGAGTCTCCTGGGACTAACTCAGTCAACAAAAGAATAAATAAAATACAGTTCTTTAATTTGTCTGTTTTTACAGCTCTTAGACACCAATAGTCAAAACCAAAGCAATGAATCTCTGCACACAATAGCAATGATTGCACTTCTTAACAATAACGTACTGTTAAACAACGTGTTGTTTGACAACATTAGAACCCTGCTGCTACTCCCCAGTGATATTTTTTCTGACTGAGCATTACAAAGTGAATTGCTTTGGCACTACTATACACGTTGCAGTGAACTGTAACATTGGATCAGATTATTAGCTGTATTTGTAGAGTTGTGATGCCCCTGCACTGGCCCAGCAATCAAGGAGCCTCAATCCTCATTACTGACAACAGTGGGGATGTACACAATGGGAGGATGACAAGTACACACACAGGAAAGTACAATTTCCCTTAAGAGCACACAGAGATCACAGTCAGTCTGGGGCTGGTTTCTCCCTTTTTCTCCAGATACCCAATAAAACTCCCAGTCTGCATTATTTCTTCCTGGGCCTCTGCTGAAAATTGTTTTTTTGTTCCAAGTCAGATTGTCCTGATTAACAAATGTTAAATAAAATTGACAGGCATTTGAATTTCAGACTTCATATTCTTCAGAAAATACATAGTAACACGACCTTTTATTCTAGCAATTTTCTAAGTTTATAAGATGAATATTTGAAATTTGTCCTTATTTTTGGGACTGTATTACCCCATTATTGGCTTTGTCCAGTTTTTTTGTGCTAAGGTTGACAACTATGGCAAGAACTGAATTCACTGAATATGTCTGAGGGCTGTATTCCCTCATTACTGGGTTTGTCCAGGTGTTTTGTGCTAAGAGGTTGACAGCTATGGTGAGAACTGAATTCATTAAATGATAGCCATTTAAGTTTCAGTCTTCCTCTCTTTCACAAAGCAGCTGATATGGCGTAGTGGTATGTTGCTCTGACTGTTTTGCGCAGGGACCTTGGCAGTAAAATGTATGGTGGTAACACAGCATTTTTCTTTCACAAAGCAGCTGATTTGGCATAGTGGTATGTTGTTCTGACTCTTTTGCACAGGGACCTCGGCAGTAAAATGTATGGTGGTAACACAGCATTTTCTACAACTTTCCAAGATTATACAAGCAATGTTTAATGTGTCCCTGGTGTTTGGCCTTTTGAGCCCCCCCCCAATAAATTTGGCTTTTTCCAGATTTCTTGTGCTGTGAAGTTGAGATGCAGTTGACTATTGAGTAGATTTTACAAGGAGCTGAGAGCTGCAGGGGAAGAGAAGTTTAGTGCTGCTTATAGAAAGTCAGCTTGCAATGTTAATAGCACAACAGGTTGTGTCCTTGCTTTTGATGCAGAAGGTTGTTGGTTCTATTCCCACACGGGGTGAATGCTGCTGTACTGAAAAAGTTAAGATACTAACTATGAGCCAGTTATCTGTTTGCCATCCATTTCCTATTGCAAATATTACTAGCTTATCATTTTAATGTAATATAGGCAATTTATTCCTCAGGGGCATCAGGCACTTTATTTTTCGATGAACCCATGAAATATAAAGGTTTTTGCTAGCAGCAACCTCTTCATTAGTTACAGATTTATTTAATGTGGAATTATTTAGATGACTTTTTTACTTCAGAGATTGTGCATATTTACTGATAATGGTGGACTGTAGAATTGTGCATATTTACTGATAATGGTGGACTGTAGAAGTTTGAGTAGACTTTTATGATGGAAATGTTCTGAATTGGGCAGTTTTGTCATTATTGGTGCATGCATTTTGTTTCATTGTTTACTGGAAAAATGTTCAAAACAACAGAAAGGTGTATCAAAGAGCACATATATGTTTCATATGCAAGGGGCCTATGATTTGAAAACAGCCCAGAATTAATCTTTATCTGCCACTGGTAAAATGTATTTTCTTTGAATGTGGGTTTCAATGCTGTTTCAATGAATGTGAGTTTCAAGGGCAGAGAAGTTTTAATGCTAAGTTTGTTTAGCAGATGTCTTAGTGTTTGTGCTGAAAAATGCAAAATAAAACTTTCAAATGAAGTCCAAATCATCACAGAAGTAAACCAGTATGCACATTAGTGTTTATGGTAAATGGAGTGAAATAGCCAAGTAATGGATCATTGGAATGGCTGCAGGAGGCTCCATTCGACCATGATTTTGTGAGGGGGAAGGGCGGCAAACAGACAGCCCCAGCTGAACTATACCTCCTAACTGTCCAGATTTTCAAAGAATGAATAGATTTTTGCTTCTTATTTTTGGTTTGTTCCTCATAAAATTTGTGGCAAATTATTTAGGAATTAAGTCACTAAATAATGACACACTGAGTTTCAGACTTCATAACCAATGCATGCTAAAGTAAGACTTGTTGTTCTATCAACTGTCTTAGTTTATACAAGAGCAATTTTTAGTACTGTTTATATATTCCCCCAATATATTTGGCCTTGTCCAGATTTATTGCATTAACAGGTTGAGAGGTACATGCAAATAAATTGCTTTATAGAATTAGGCATAGCCAAACCTCTCAACTGTCCCTGATTTTGTATCAAAATGTTGCTCTTCCCCTAATACTCCCTCTGCAAAATAACAATTTTGGAAGAAAACATGGAGGGTTTACAATTAAGAAATAACTGTAATCATAGTTATAGATTACTTTTATTTCAGAAATGCATGTAGATTCTTTTATTTTGTCAGCTGCTCAAGTTAGCAGTACTAATATTAAAGTGTCACTTCTTTGACAGGTTTCCAGCTGTATTGTGTGGCTATTTTATATTTTTACATCACATTTTTGGTCCATTTTTCATAAAATTGTGTTTTTTTGGCAAATTAGTGACAAATCATTAAAGTCTGAAGTTAGAAAATAATGACAGACATTTGAGTTTCAGATTTCATACCATTCAGAAAATTCATACTAATGCAAGACCTATTCTATTATCTTTCTAAGTTTATAAGAGCAATATTTTTAAAAATTGTCCTTGTTTTTGGGCCTTTGTCCCACTTCTTGTATGGCTTTGTCCAGATTTCTTGCTCTGAGGTTGAGAGGTATGACAAATGTGTCAGGGTCATCACAGTCAGCCAGAGACATTTCAAATTGTGACATACTTGTTGCACCCACTCCCCCATGTAGTGACTCTGGATGTGTCGAAGCAAGGCAAGGAGTAGTTATGCAGTGTAAATGTGCAGGGTATCCCCCCATCCACGGTAGACACAAGTACTAGAGTGGCTTTTCATCTGTCCTTGATTTTTGCAGAATGGTCTGGTTTCTGTCATATTTTTTGTACTGTTGATTTATGCTTATTACTCAAAGTGCCTGTTGCTCTGTGTTTAAGTTGCAATACTTTAATGACCATCAGGTAAGCCTGGCTGAGATTGTAAGATGCAAGTAAGCTTTAATAAGCATACTGTTAAAGAACTGCCAACACTGAAAGCCTTTCTGTTGTTGCCATGTAGAGAATACTTAACTAATATATAAGCCTTGGGTATTGAAATGCATATGACAGTATTTGTAATAAAGGACAGGATTACATTATTTTAAGAAGCTCATTACACTTGGAGACTTCCAGTCATCTCTGCAGGCTTTACCCGTAAACTAAACAGAATGCCAGTCGTGTGGACCATAACCTGTACAGTAATCCTTTTAAGCAATGTATCTTGAGCTTATTTCTTGTTTGCTTTTCATTTTTTACTTTGATCATGTTTTCCCCATGAAACAAGTAGATAGTTGTCAGGCAGCAGGTCTTTTTTTGGATAAGGAACATTTTTACAAGTGGGGCATTAGAGATTTCTACTTTCTGCATGTTACTTGGTACTTTAATAAAGCTGAATATAAATTATAATTAGAACTGCAGTGCAAGAAGTGGTTTGAGTTGAGTGCTGCTTGTTTTTCTTATATTTGATTTTGACTGGCATTCCATTAATGTATTTAAAAAAGTAATTTATTTTTCATGCCTCACAACCTTTTTGTTTCCATCTAGATATTATGTAAGCTGTCATTCAGCCAATGCATTGAAATATTTTTATTCTTCTACACTTCATTTTGTCTTGATTGGACTCTCATAATGACGGTTTGGCACCCACGGCAGTGTATTTAGTTATTTTTTTGTGGTTTTGAGCATAGCTCCTCCCCTTTCTAGTTGGCCACACCCCTTCCCATTGACCCCACCCATTCAGCTGTCTCCTGCAGCCCCCTTTGATTTGAAGTCACCAGCCGCCACTGCTCACATGGTCAAAATAGGAGACTCTATCTCCTCCAGCAGGCCTGTGACCAGTGGTGTTTCACAGGGGTCTGTTCTGGGGCCTCTACTGTTCAGAATATACTTTTCAGAAGTACAGGCAGAAACTATAGGTCTGTGGCTGACAAAGTTTGCTGATGGCTGTAAACTAGTAGCAGTCATTCAGTCCCCTAATGATGTCAGTATCCTGCGAGAAGGACTTGTCGAAGTCATGAACCTAAACTCAATGCAAAAAATGCATGATCACCCTGTTTGGCAAGGGTGATGTTCCTGCAAACTACTATATAAATAGTAATACCTTAAGCATGCAGTCTCTGGTGAGAGATTTGGGCCCATATGTTTATAACAACCGTACCTTTGACCACCATGCCTCCAGAGTAGTAAGAAGAGCATTTTATATTGCTCATCTCTTAAGTATCGACATTACCTCCAGAAGAAAGGAGGTTATAACGCCCCTGTACTCCTCCTTCATCAGGCCAATAATAGAGTATAATGCTGCCTTTGGTATGTACCTCTCCAAACACCTGCAGCAACTGGAGAGACCACAAAGATTTCTTACAAATAAAAATGTAGGGTCTCTAGCACATCTCATATGTGGACAGACTGAAATCAGTGTCTCTTTACCCTTTGTCATACAGACTGCTCAGAGGTGACCTGTGCCTTGCATATAAAGCAATCGCTGACCCTGCATTAATGGAAATGCTACACATTCACAATGAAAAGGTACACAAGTTACACACTCAAGGGACCTTAACCTGGTATGTGACATCAATAGAACTTGCTGGAGGGACAGATTTGTCTCTCAGAGTTTACCTCCTCTCTGGAACAGACTTCCAATCTATGTTAAGCAGAGTCCCTCATTTACCCCTATTTAAGTGTAATTTGGACGATTGTTTGGGAAATCATAAATTCACCCTGGGGGTTCCACTTGTATCCCTCTTAGATAGGGGTAATGGGTGCTGATTTAGTGTCTACTCATAACAGACACTCTTGGGAACAAGGGTTAACTTAGGCTTGTAAGGGCCCTAGGGCCATTAGCCTAGTAACTTCCTATGATCCTATAATTCTGAGCAGATGCTGGAAATGATTGGAAGCCCATCAAGGAATGGATAATGTGTGATGAGAATGTATAATGAAGTTTAGAAAGGGTTTGCCAGTCTCCCCACAACCATTAAGTTTATCCCTACTGACTAATTTTTCCAGTGCTTCATGGCATCAGGGGACATTGAATATGGGAGATGAGAGTTGTGGACTGATGATTTTACCAGGTTCAGTGTTTTAGTTAAGTTTACTCCACAGCAGTATAGTTTGCTTGTTGTCTACAGCACCTCTCAAAGAAGGTGGTGTGTACAGAGAACTTATCCAGCTGCACAGAGTGCTTATCAGTGTGTAGAGTACTTATCAAACTGTGTGTGTGTGTGTGTGTGTGTGTGTGTGTGTGTGTGTGTGTGTGTGTGTGTGTGTGTGTGTGTGTGTGTGTGTGTGTGTGTGTGTGAGTACTTATCTAACTGTACAGAGGACTTATCTAACTGTGTGTGTACTTATGTAACTGCGTGTAGAATACTTATCTAACTGTGTGTGCAGAGTACTTATCTGAATATGTAGAGCACTTTTCTAAATGTGTGTGTGCGTGCATGTGTGTGTGTGTATGAGTATTTATCTAAATGTACAGAGTACTTATCTAACCATGTGTGTAAAGTACTTATCTAACTGTGTGTAAAGTACTTATGTAACTGTGTAGAGTACTTCTCTAACTGTGGTTGGTTGAGAGATTACTTCTGTTTTAACACATTTTTGACAAAAATATAAGCTAAATAAATATATATATTGTTTTGTGTTTTGTATAATGCCCCCCTTTGTCATGTACCTGTGTGTGTGTATATATATATATATATATATATATATATATATATATATATATATATATATATATCTATATATATATAGATATATATATATATATATATATATATATATATATATATATATATATATATATATATATATATATATATATATATATATATATATATATATATATATATATATATATATATATATATATATATATATATATATACACACACACACATATATATATATATATATATATATATATATATATATATATATATATATATATATATATATATATATATATATATAGCTACACACATACACACACACACACACACACACACACACACACACACACACACACACACACACACACACACACAAATGGAAGACCCACAAAGGCTCCTTATGAAGAAAATCCACAGTATAAACACATTGTCCTATATGGATCACTTTAAAGCCCTATCCCTGTACTCTGTCTCCTATAGGTTACTGAGGAGAGAGCTATGCCTGGCATACAAGGCATCCTTGGATCCAGCTGTGATGGACCTTTTGCACATCTGTAAAACAAACAGCATCAGAATCATTAGATCCAATTATTTAAATTTTGCCTGTGACATAAATAAGACATGTTGGTAAGTCAGATATGCATCTCAGAGGATCCCCACACTCTGGAACAGGCTCCACCATCCATGTGCATTACCCTATTTAAACGTAACCTTGTCAAACAGATGGTAAATCTGAAATTCACTTGGGTCTGGCCTGCATGTCCCTGACAGACAGAGGAAGATAGTAATGCCCAAACTGACATAAACCTCTCCACATAACATCTAGAAACTTCCTAACTAACATATCTCCTCTTAATAAATGCCCATAATACATAGGGACACAACTGGGTTGGATTTATAAAATGCCCTGCTAGTAGTTAGCCTAGTGTATACCTATGAACCTATAACATGCATATATTGCTGATACCTTATCTGAAATGATCTTAAGTCCAGGATGCCAGGAGGTGGAAGGGAGTTGGAAGGTAGGTGGAGTTCAGCTTGGGGGCTGCATTGAATGATAACAAATTGTGCCTCACAATTGCTAAGGCCAGCCATGATCTAGAGTCTTAATATTTGTTGAATCAACCTACCCCTCAACCCACCCTCATTTTGCAGGATGTCTCTGAGTATCCTGTATCTCATACATGTTTTCATTTTTTTGTAGATGACTCAGGAGTAAAATCAGATTGATAATGCCAAATGTTAGAATCTCATATTTCCTATTGCTAGGAAAATGTATGGTGATGCAAAACCTGCAGTTCTATTTATTTATTTATTATTTATTTATTTCAGTTTGATGACCGGGGAAGTCCACTGGGCTTTGAAAGCCCCGTTTTCAGTGGAGGCCTGGGGAGATAAGCTCCATGACACAATTATAATTACATGTCAATTAGAAGTCAAAAAGAAAAGTCAAAAATATTTCACAATAGTAAATTAGATCCATCATTAAGAGAAAACTGTCTAGATCAGCAGACGTATAATACAAGTTACAGTACAGCTTAGTGAATTTAGTATAAGTAGATGTTAGAGTATAGGTCTAGTGATAGTGAAAATTCGTTCTATAAGCAGAGTGAGCATAGTAAAGTATTTACAGAGATGGTGTTAGTAATATAGAGGATGCAACAGATGAGCAGAGTGATAAGTGTGAGTGATGAATGTCCGAGCGGGAACTCGTGGGTGAAGACCGGGGGCAAATCCATTTGGAGGATAGGTATGAGTGAAGGAGGGATTTGAAGTTGATGGGATTTGGATTGTTTCGAAGGGAGGGAGGGAGTTCCAAAGTTTGGCTGGAGAGTAAGATAGCAGGAAGTGGCCAGGGGGCCAAGAAGGTTTGTGGATTTGTAATAGGTTTTGGTTTTCTGACCGAAGTGGGCAATTCAGAATATAGGGGGTGTAAAGGAAAACACAAAGATTAATGCATGTTAGGTTTAAGCAAGGCACCCTTTATTACTTGCAGCAAGGAGACAAAGCATGTAGGTACAAGGTTTGTCTGATTTTCCATAGTTCAGCCTACAGTTTTTATACAGCTTTTTACAAGTTTACAGAAAGATGCTATTATTAGATTTGCTGCTGACACGGTCAAATAATTGCTGTCTTGCAAAAACATGTTTTTTTGAGAAAAAAAACCTGGCCTTGAGTTTGTTTCAGCTTAGTTTCTCACAATTCTTTCTCTGGTTCTGATATGATACATTCAAGGTACAGTCCTGGCCTCAATACACTTTTTGCTAACCATGGTGGATTTACAGACATCCATTGTTCTCTTTTCAGAGCTTCTAGCAGCTTCATATTTTCACACAGAATAAATGTATTAACTCCTTTTAACCCTTAATACACTAAATCTGCATATTGCAGTTATATATTTTAATACACTAAGCCTACATATTGCATTGCAGTTATACATTTTCCTAATTTTTCCCCCCTTTTAATACTTTATTCAACTTTCAAAACAAGCATAAACAGTTTTTTTCCCTTAACCATTTCCCACTTAAGATTTGCAGTTAGAGAGTCATTCAGTTTAAGCTTGTGAAAGTATTTCTTCAGCTTTTAATCAGTATCTTTAACTCAACATTTTGATATAAAGTCTTTGAAATTGAAGCGTCTATGAATTTTTCAACTAGTCCTTTTATACAGGGGATGCAGCAGCATCCACACACCATCAGTAAGGCTGCCCCTACACAGATGGCAATTAGAATGTTTATCACGATGCTGCCCCAACCCCCGAACCATTTTTGGAAAAAGTCTGTCAATGGATTCAGTCCTGGTTTGGTCATGGCCGACACTTGCTGAATTATTTTGAGATGGCTGTCTATTTCATGTTTGTTGTTAGGAATAAACGAACAGCACTCCTCCTGGATTAAAGCACACAACCCTCCTTTCACCACTAGGGTGAAAGTCGAGAACCATGCGATTTTGAAGCACCACTGTCCTCATGGCTGTGAGTTCATCAGTCACCATTTCTAGGGTGGAAAAAGTCTCATTACTCTTTGTCTTAAGAAGTTTGGATAGTTTTCTCAGCTCCCAGATCGATTTTACTGCTCCTTATGCTGGTATTATGCCCGCCCAAGATATGACGTCATCGCCCAGATCCATGTGCGACAGTCCTTTGTCACTCACATGGGCTAGATTATGGTGATATATCCAGGATGCATTCCCATCGGATTAGTGGGTTTTTTGATTTCTCGAACATTTCGAATTTTCCCCTGGGGTAGTGTTGATACATGTTGTATTGCTGGAATCAGATATGCCAGAAAACAGCTTTCAGACCAGTTGCCTGGTAGCCATTTATATGCTCTATCACCACACGAAGTTGCAGTCAGGAATTGCGACTGAGATGTTGCCGATTTTATACTTACCGGGCTTTTGTTGGGTCATAGCCCAGAACATTTTACTATACACGATTTGATTTTCATCAACTGTTTTCTTCCTTTCAGTAAAGTCATTGCTATTGCCAACCTGTAATTGCTGGCCTTCATTTGTCATGGTGCAGGAATTCCCGGTACATTGATGTATCACTGTCATATTACAGGTGCTATTTCCAACTTCTATTTTTCCGTAGTTTTGAAAGCATACAGTTCCTCTTTTTGCCTTGGGTAAAAATAGGGTCACTCTTTTAATTGATGTGTCACATTCACTACATCCTTCAGTAGTGCTTGCCAGGTTTGATTCATATTTAAGGGAATCTGTATTAAGGGTATTCCTTCAATTGCAGTAGGAATAGCTGCACAGACCCAGCAATTGGAGATATTGAGTGTGTCTGCATAAGCGTGCTTAATAGCCTGATAAGTATTGAAATTTAGGTGCCACTTTGCACATTTACTTCGTTCTACTTGTGTGGCTGAGAAGAGAAATGGCCACAATAAAAAGATTATTGTTACCAATACAGTCAACAGGATGGTCATGCAATATTTCTGTGGAAATGGTTGTTTTACATTCCTGTTTTCTTTGGCTCTTTCAAACAGACGCATTTAGATCTTTCTTGCTTCCGTCATTTTCGCCCAGGACACGTGATCTTACTCTCTGCCCTATAGGACCTTAGCACCGATGATTGCTTCACTGGGCTTGAGACGGATCAGTTTCTATTGATCTGACCCCCCTTTGTAGCCAGACTTTTGTGCTTATGGAGAGGTAAGGTCTTTGTCCAGCTTGAAGTTCTTCACCAACTTGCAGTGCATCAGATGTATCCACGAAGCTCGCTCTGCTATTTTGACTGCAGTAGGTGTTGAAAGAAGCACCTGGTAAGGACCTTCCCACTTTGGCGATGCCCAGTTCTTTCGCTTCACGATTTTAATCCATACCCAGTCTTCTGGCGTCACTGCCACTTCCGATGTTCCGGTTTGTTTTTGACCTGAAACAGAATTAAACTGCAACAGATGTTTAAAACTCAACAACTTTTTCATATATTCAGCTAACGTAAAATCAGCTTCCTAGTCTGATGACATGAGAGGTTTCCACTGGGATGTGTAATAAGCCCTCCCATACAGCTTCTCGAAAGGAGTCAGTCCTTTTTCTGTAGGGATGGTTCTCATATTCAATAGTGCCAGGGGTAGACAGCACAGCCAGGTTTTCCCTGTCAGCTATCAATTTCTTCAATTTTCTTTTCAGTATACCATTATGTCTTTCAACCAGCCCTGCAGACTGCGGATGATATGCACAATGATTTTTTAAAGAAATACCAAAAAACTTGCTCAGCTGCTGTATGGTTTGATTTACAAAGTGCGTACCATTGTCACTATAGATTCTCTCCGGAATGACGAACCTAGGAATAATTACTTTTGCCACTGTAGCTGCATCTGGGTTTTTGGTTGGAAAGGCTTCCACCCATTTGGAAAACTTATCTATAATGACAAGGCAATACTTCTTATTCTCACATTTGTTCAATTCTATGAAATCCATACAGATAGTGTGAAATGGATATGGTGGTGTGGGAAAACTACCTTACTTGGGCTTTATTGCCCCCTGTGCATGGTGCTTGTTACAAATCTGACACATTAAACAAATTTTTTAGAATAGTTTATAAATCCGTATGTTGTGAACACTTGGTTCACCAGCTGTATCACCCCCCCTGTTGAGACATGGCACTGCCCATGGCTCAACAATGCCGCATAGCGGAACAAATTAGAAGGTAGTATTGGTTTCCCTTCTTTAGAGATGTACAGCCCCTTTTCGAGGACTGCTCCTTGTTTCATCCATCGTTGTTTTTCAACTTGCGTAGTGAGTGTCTGCATTGTTTTTAACATATCTAGATTCAAAGTTTCAGAGGGTGGTAATTCCTCATTTAAAAGAAATACCTCTGTAGCTGCTTGTTTTGCAGCTGTATTAGCTCTTGTATTACCTTTTGAAATTTTATCTTGTTGCTTGGTGTGAGCTGCACATTTGCAAATGGCCACCTTCTGAGGTAACTGAATAGATTTTAAAAGATCTAAAATAAACTGCGCATGATTTATAGGTTTGCCAGTAGATGTTATTATTTTCCATTTTTTTCACTGTTGTGCAAACACATGTACAGTGGCGAAAGCGTACTGGCTATCAGTAAAAATGTTTACGCATTTACCTTTTGCTAAAGTACATGCCCGTGTCAGGGCAATCAATTCTGCTGCCTGTGCAGATTAATGGTGTGGTAAAGATTTCGCTTTTATAACTTTAGTATCAGCGACTACTGCATATTCTACTAGATTCTGTCCTGCAGGGCCCCTTTTGCACGAGCCATTTACGTAGTATGTCACCTTGGCATTATCCAAGGGGACATCTGTGAGGTCTTTTCTAGGTAGTGTCTTTTGCTCAATTACCTGCAGGCAGCGGTGCAGTGTGCTGTCTGCAGGGGTTGGTAGCAGAGTAGAAAGGTTCAAAGTTGTGCATCGTTCAATTGTCATATAGGGTTGGCTCAATAATATAGTTATGCAGGAGAGATGCCTAGCAGGGGAAATAAATGCCACCTTTTCTTGCAACAAGATAATTGTGACTGCATGGGGTACCCTCAAAGTGAGGGGGTGGAACAAAACTACTGAAGCTGATGCCTGTACCGCCATTGCAGCTGCAACAACTGCCTGGACACAGTGGGGTAGTGACCGTGCCACTGGGTCCAGCTGTGATGAATAGTAAGCAATGGGATGTTGCTTATCCCCATGTTGTTGTGTTAGTATTGATGTCATATAACCCTGCTTGCAATCTACAGTCTGGAAAAAATGTTTATGATAATTTGGTAATCCCAGAACCAGAGAGGATGCTATTAATTGTTTTAGTTTACAAAAAAACGATTCTGCTTCTGATGTCCATTGTAACAAATCTTGCGCTGCCATGGGTGTCTTATATATAAGGTCAGTTAAGGGTGCAGATTCCAAGGCATAGTTTGGAATCCAGCTTTGACAAAAATTAGTCGTTTCCAAGAAGGACATCATTTCCTTCTTGGTGGTAGGCTTTGGTGCCTGCAAGATTGCCACTTTTCTGTCTTTATTTAATGTTTTACCTTCCTTGGATATCATATATCCTATGTACTTTGCCTGTTTTTTCCAGAGCTGCAGTTTGTCTTTGTTTACTTTATGTCCCTCAGCGGCTAAAAATTGTAGAAGTGCTACTGTATTTTTTCTACATTTCTGCAGGGTGGGGCCGCTAACAAAATGTCATTAACATAAAGTAAAATTTGACTACCCTTTGGTGGATTAAACCTTGCCAAGTTACTTGACATTTCCTGTGAGAATATCGTAGGGCTCTCACAATATTTCTGTGGTAGTCGCGTATATGTGTATTTTTTTTCTTGAAATGTGAATGCAAACCAATACTGGCTATTTGGGTGTATTGGTATTGAAAAGAATGTGTTACTAATATTTACCACAGAGAAATACTTTTGTTGAGGTTTTAAGGTCATTTAACAGAGTGTGTGGATTTGGCACCATGGGTGCCCTTGGTATTACTGCGTCATTCACAGCTTGCAAATCCTGGACCATACGCCATTTTTCATTGGCTTTTTTAACTGGAAATAAAGGTGTATTACACAGAGAATTGGGAGATTCCACTGGTACCCCTCCCTTAAGTAATGCTGCTATGATAGGTTTTATTCCTGCCTTTGCATTTTTTCTTAAGGGGTATTGTCTTTTCTGTGGTCTAAATGCTGATTTCCGTGTGATATTAACTGGCCCTGCCGTACGGATAAGTCCTACATTTGATTTTCCTGTTGATCAGAGAGTCTCTGGTACATTTCGCAAGGCGTTTTTTTTCTCCTTCAGTAGGAGTGTCCATCAGCTGTCTTTGAGAGAATGCAGGTGCACACCTGGGTTGGTCTGTGTCACCCAATTTAATTTTTGTATTTGCATTTCCTGTCCTGACAGTTTCAGTTTTGTTTGTTTCTCCCATTTTGTGGCTTTCTCCCCTAGGTCTGCCCACTGTATATTTTTATTTTTGGTCAGGCTAACATGTGGTAATCGATTAGATTTATAAAGTGTTAAAAATTTCTGAGGCAGCGAACAGCTGACTACACTATTCCCTTTTGTGTCCCAGTACAGGTTACGCAGTACCGATCTATTTGTATGGTTTTTAAATATATTTTTTTTAAATATAGGGTACAATGTAACAGGTGTTGTTTATCAATGTCGAGGGAGGGAAACTTACTGATGGCTACGTTTATCAGCTCCTTGGTCACAGTCCCCGGACCAGTTGTGACCAAGTCCTGACTATACCAATAAAATATTTTACCCACCCAGTTGCACTGTAAAGGTGTCAGTTTGTCGCTGTGCTTTCATTCCCTGCATGGTTGGGACTACTGCTATACCAAATAACTGCATGAGATCCCTGCCTAAGAGATTTACTGGACACTTTGCAGAAACTACAATCTTACTTTTCTGTGTTAATTCCGAAACAGGATTAGTTATTGTAATATTGCGGGAGAGGGGCTCCCAATATACCTGCCCATTAGCTGCTTTGACTAATATATAGTCAGATGATTCTGAGTTTTTTTTGGCAATTTGGAGGGGTGTATTAAAGTTCGTGATGCCCCTGAGTCACACAAAAATTTGACTTCCCTGCCTTTTACCGAAAGTATAACTTCTGGTTTAGTATCTGCTAAGTAGAGCTCCAAGCCCAATAAAGCCAAGTCTAGTACTTTATTTTTTCTTTCACTATTATCAATTTCCTTTACTTTCTCTATTTTCCTTTTCACATTTTCATTTGCCCTTTCTGCACTAGCCCCTTTTAATGATTTCTGACTATCATATAGTCAGTCTTCACCTTCCTTGTCTTCCGTTTTTTATTTTTCTTGCAATCCCTTGCCAAATGTCCCTTTTTACCACATTTGAAACATTCACCCCTTTTCTTGCATCCTTCAAAGTCTTCTGATCATTGATCAGACTGCCTACCTCCCTGTGCATTTTTCCTGCCCTATTTCCCGGGGTGTACTACATAAACTTCTGATCGTTGATCAGACTGCCTACCTCCCTGTGCATTTTTCCTGCCCTCCTTCCCGGGGTGTACTACATAAACTTCTGATCGTTGATCAGACTGCCTACCTCCCTGTACATTTTTCCTGCCCTTCTTCCCGGGGTGTACTACATAAACTTCTGATCGTTGATCAGACTGCCTACCTCCCTGTGCATTTTTCCTGCCCTTCTTCCCGGGGTGTACTACATAAACTTCTGATCGTTGATCAGACTGCCTACCTCCCTGTGCATTTTTCCTGCCCTCCTTCCCGGGGTGTACTACATAAACTTCTGATCGTTGCTCAGACTGCCTACCTCCATGTGCATTTTTCCTGCCCTCCTTCCCAGGGTGTACTACATAAACTTCTGATCGTTGATCAGACTGCCTACCTCCCTGTGCATTTTTCCTGCCCTTCTTCCCGGGGTGTACTACATAAACTTCTGATCGCTGATCAGACTGCCTACCTCCCTGTGCATTTTTCCTGCCCTTCTTCCCGGGGTGTACTACATAAACTTCTGATCGTTGATCAGACTGCCTACCTCCCTGTGCATTTTTCCTGCCCTCCTTCCCGGGGTGTACTACATAAACTTCTGATCGTTGATCAGACTGCCTACCTCCCTGTGCATTTTTCCTGCCCTCCTTCCCGGGGTGTACTACATAAACTTCTGATCGTTGATCAGACTGCCTACCTCCCTGTGCAATTTTGTGCATTTTTCCTGCCCTCCTTCCCGGGGTGTACTACATAAACTTCTGATCGTTGATCAGACTGCCTACCTCCCTGTGCATTTTTCCTGCCCTCCTTCCCGGGGTGTACTACATAAACTTCTGATCGTTGATCAGACTGCCTACCTCCCTGTGCATTTTTCCTGCCCTCCTTCCCGGGGTGTACTACATAAACTTCTGATCGTTGATCAGACTGCCTACCTCCCTGTGCATTTTTCCTGCCCTTCTTCCCGGGTGTACTACATAAACTTCTGATCGTTGATCAGACTGCCTACCTCCCTGTGCATTTTTCCTGCCCTCCTTCCCGGGGTGTACTACATAAACTTCTGATCGTTGATCAGACTGCCTACCCTCCTGTGCATTTTTCCTGCCCTCCTTCCCGGGTGTACTACATAAACTTCTGATCGTTGATCAGACTGCCTACCTCCCTGTGCATTTTTCCTGCCCTCCTTCCCGGGGTGTACTACATAAACTTCTGATCGTTGATCAGACTGCCTACCTCCTGTGCATTTTTACTGCTCTCCTTCCCGGAGTGTACTACATAAACTTCTGATCGTTGATCAGACTGCCTACCTCCCTGTGCATTTTTCCTGCCCTCCTTCCCGGGGTGTACTACATAAACTTCTGATCGTTGATCAGACTGCCTACCTCCCTGTGCATTTTTCCTGCCCTCCTTCCCGGGGTGTACTACATAAACTTCTGATCGTTGATCAGACTGCCTACCTCCCTGTGCATTTTTCCTGCCCTCCTTCCCGGGGTGTACTACATAAACTTCTGATCGTTGATCAGACTGCCTACCTCCCTGTGCATTTTTCCTGCCCTCCTTCCCGGGGTGTACTACATAAACTTCTGATCGTTGATCAGACTGCCTACCTCCCTGTGCATTTTTCCTGCCCTCCTTCCCGGGGTGTACTACATAAACTTCTGATCGTTGATCAGACTGCCTACCTCCCTGTGCATTTTTCCTGCCCTCCTTCCCGGGGTGTACTACATAAACTTCTGATCGTTGATCAGACTGCCTACCTCCCTGTGCATTTTTCCTGCCCTCCTTCCCGGGGTGTACTACATAAACTTCTGATCGCTGATCAGACTGCCTACCTCCCTGTGCATTTTTCCTGCCCTCCTTCCCGGGGTGTACTACATAAACTTCTGATCGTTGATCAGACTGCCTACCTCCCTGTGCATTTTTCCTGCCCTCCTTCCCGGGGTGTACTACATAAACTTCTGATCGTTGATCAGACTGCCTACCTCCCTGTGCATTTTTCCTGCCCTCCTTCCCGGGGTGTACTACATAAACTTCTGATCGTTGATCAGACTGCCTACCTCCCTGTGCATTTTTCCTGCCCTCCTTCCCGGGGTGTACTACATAAACTTCTGATCGCTGATCAGACTGCCTACCTCCCTGTGCATTTTTCCTGCCCTCCTTCCCGGGGTGTACTACATAAACTTCTGATCGTTGATCAGACTGCCTACCTCCCTGTGCATTTTTCCTGCCCTCCTTCCCGGGGTGTACTACATAAACTTCTGATCGCTGATCAGACTGCCTACCTCTGTGCATTTTTCCTGCCCTCCTTCCCGGGGTGTACTACATAAACTTCTGATCGTTGCTCAGACTGCCTACCTCCCTGTACATTTTTCCTGCCCTCCTTCCCGGGGTGTACTACATAAACTTCTGATCGTTGATCAGACTGCCTACCTCCCTGTGCATTTTTCCTGCCCTCCTTCCCGGGTGTACTACATAAACTTCTGATCGTTGATCAGACTGCCTACCTCCCTGTGCATTTTTCCTGCCCTCCTTCCCGGGGTGTACTACATAAACTTCTGATCGTTGATCAGACTGCCTACCTCCCTGTACATGTTTCCTGTCCTCCTTCCTGGGGTGTACTACATAAACTTCTGATCATTGATCAGACTGCCTACCTCCCTGTGCATTTTTCCTGCCCTATTTCCCGGGGTGTACTACATAAACTTCTGATCGTTGCTCAGACTGCCTACCTCCCTGTGCATTTTTCCTGCCCTCCTTCCCGGGGTGTACTACATAAACTTCTGATTGTTGATCAGACTGCCTACCTCCCTGTGCATTTTTCCTGCCCTATTTCCCGGGGTGTACTACATAAACTTCTGATCATTGATCAGACTGCCTACCTCCCTGTGCATTTTTCCTGCCCTTCTTTCCGGGGTGTACTACATAAACTTCCGCTCCGTCCTCTACAGAAAATACTTGAACCTTCTTTTTCTTTTTGCTATTGAAATGCCTTTCAGCATGCCTAGCATATTCGAGTAGTGATTGTAGCCTGCCAGTTCGATGATCAACCATAAGTTTTGTAATGAAACTGATTATAGGTGCACTACTGCCTTTCAAAAATGCATTTTTCAACTGCTGTTCATATGGGGAATCTTGTTTTTGGTCTTTGTGGATTTGCATCCCACAGTGGTTATTAAAACATTCCAGTAGCCTAGCGAAATATCGGTCAACTGTCTCACCCTCCTGTTGGATGCATTGATTAATGCACGTCCAGTCTGCCCTAGGTTTTCATTTTTCAGAGATGCGGTCTGGAAGTCCTTTTACTTTAGCGTCTAAATCTGCACTGCTATGAGGAAGGGGTTTTTGTTCAGCATTACGAGGATTCCAATTGCCACAAATCATGTACCAGTCTGGCCCTACAATTTGCAAACTACTCTTTCTATTTTTTTGCCATTTAAATGATAACTTAGCCTCATTTCTTGTAAATTGTCTGAGAATTTTCTAAAATTAATTTTTGGATGGGGAATCCCTTCTGTAGCTTTCCGGATATTTTCCAGAGTCCAGGGTCTATATACTAAGATGGTTGGATTCTGATTATTCTGCCCAGCCTGAGGGTTCGGTACTTCTATGAGTGGACATATTTTCTTTTCTTTTTTTTCCGCAGGTTGTGTGTATTTAAATTTCTGCCATAACTCCCGATTACCTGCTTTTGTTCGGGACCTAGTTTTAATGGGATTCCTTATTTTAGCTAGTTTTAGTTTTATAGCGTCCCTATTCTCAATGACCACAGGATATAGCGGAGGTGGATTTACCTGTCTACTCGCTCCATATTCTGGTAAGGGAGGGGGAGGCGGAGGTGCTGTTGCTATTACTAGGTTGTTATTCTTCCTATTTAAAAACATTGTTTTTGAATCCTTGTTCTTTTGGTCCCTACGGTTTACTTTTTTTAGCCACCTGTGTGCCTGGGGAATTCCTAACTGTCATTGCTTTTTTACCTGACCTTTAGAAACAGTTTTAAATTGTTTAATAAGTTTGATGAGTGAGGGTTTTTTCAATTTTTCATCAAATTCGTATTTAATAACCCATTTTGAAAAGTATTTAACATTGTCTGTGCGCTGTGACTGCATATATTTTGCATCTTTCGTTAACGGTGGGTCTCGGAGTGTTTTTGCACAGTTATTACCCATTTACCCTTACCTTTGATTGTTACGTAACTTCACCTTGATTCTCTAGTTTTAACGTGTACCACGGATTTTGTTACAGTCTTTTCAGAATGACGACCTAAAGTCTACTTATTCTGTTTCTTCTGATCTATGACAAGGCAGTACCTTTTTTATTCCTGACTGTAAGAAAAATACAATCTGACAAAAAACAATACACATCTAGTCCCTGATCCTAAAACAGAAAAAAAAGTAGATTCACCTTACCTGAGCCCACGTGATTGATCGTCGATCCGCGGAAAACCCGTCCTTTAGTCACAGATCAGAAAGTGGCTGGCCTCTTTTGACGACAATTCAGTCGGAGGACTTTACATATAAGAAGAACCGATTTGGTTTCTTTCCCATACGGTTTCAGCCACCTGGTCGTCTGATTCGAGGTGAAGAGAGGGTATCCGGCTCGAAGGACCAATCTGTAAAGGAAAACACACAGATCAATGCACGTTAGGTTTAAGCAAGGCACCCTTTATTACTTGCAGCAAGGAGACAAAGCATGTAGGTGCAAGGTTTGTCTGATTTTCCATAGTTCAGCCTACAGTTTTTATACAGTTTTTTACAAGTTCACAGAAAGATGCTATTATTAGGTTTGCTGCTGACACGGTCAAATAATTGCTGTCTTGCAAAAACACGTTTTTTGAGAAAAACAACCTGGCCTTGAGTTTGTTTCAGCTTCCCTTAGTTTCTCACAATTCTTTCTCTAGTTCTGATATGATACATTCAAGGTACAGTCCTGACCTCAATACACTTTTTGCTGACCATGGTGGATTTACAGACATCCATTGTTCTCTTTTCAGAGCTTCTAGCAGCTGCATATTTTCACACAGAATAAGCAGAATAAATGTATTAACTCCTTTTAACCCTTAATACACTAAACCTGCATATTGCAGTTATATATTTTAATACACTAAGCCTACATATTGCATTGCAGTTATACATTTTCCTAACAGGGGGATAAGGTGGTGGAGAGATCTGGGCAGCTAGATGGTTTGAAGATGAGTTTATGAGCTGTGGAGAGTTTTAGTAGGTTTAGGTAGTTTGGTAACTCAAGCCATTGTAGGGATTGGAGAGAGAGGCAGTGATGGGATGAATATTTGGAGTTGGTGGCAAATTTGCTGATTTTATTGTAGCAGGATTCTAACTTGGATTGTAAACTGAGCTGGAGGTTAGTGGGCAGGGGGGCACCATATGTGAGAGAAGGGAGAAGGTAGGAGGAGGCTAAGGTCTTGCTTGTTGCTGGAGTGAGAAAGTTTTTATGTCAATACAAGAGTCCTAATTTCTGATGAGTTTTTTTTAATAGTGGTATTTATATGGGTGTCGAATTTTAGGTGATCATCGATAACGACACCAAGGAGCTTTGTATGAGATACGATTTCAATGGGGGTGTTGTTTTGGGTTAATATAATGAAGGAGGAATTATCAATGGTGGAAGTTCTGGAGGAAGTGGGTGTCGAATTTTAGGTGATCATCGATAACGACACCAAGGAGCTTTGTATGAGATACGATTTCAATGGGGGTGTTGTTTTGGGTTAATATAATGAAGGAGGAATTATCAATGGTGGAAGTTCTGGAGGAAGTGGGTGTCGAATTTTAGGTGATCATCGATAACGACACCAAGGAGCTTTGTATGAGATACGATTTCAATGGGGGTGTTGTTTTGGGTTAATATAATGAAGGAGGAATTATCAATGGTGGAAGTTCTGGAGGAAGTGGGTGTCGAATTTTAGGTGATCATCGATAACGACACCAAGGAGCTTTGTATGAGATACAATTTCAAAGGGGGTGTTGTTTTGGGTTAATATAATGAAGGAGGAATTATCAATGGTGGAAGTTCTGGAGGAAGTAAATACCATTAGTTTAGATTTGATCGAGTTTAGGGCAAGGTGGTTGTTTTGTATCCAAGATTCTGTTTTTGAAAAGGCTAACTGGGTTTTTAATAATAAGTCTGAGGGGGTGTCAGCAGTGCAGATGATAGTGGAATCATCTGCATACTGAATTACAGAGGAATTGGGGATGGAGAGATGAGTTATTAATGAAATTGTTGAAAAGAAGCAGGCCTAGCACAGATCCTTGTGGTACACCGGTGGGGGTATGTAGGAAGGAGGAGATTGAGGATTTCCATTTTACTGCTTGGTGTCTTTCAGAGAGGTAACTAGAGAACCAAGATAGTGTAAAGGGAGAAAGATCGAGAGTAGAGCGTTGGGATAAGAGTATGGGATGGGAGACCGTGTCGAAGGCTTTAGATAGGTCTAGTAATAAGGAAGATACTAACTTGCCAGTGTCACGGGCCTGGTTGATGGATTCAAGGAAGGACAGAAGAGCTGTACTGGCACCGTGGCCAGGGCAGAAACCATGTTGGGTAGGGGTGAGGAGGTTATTGTGAATTAAATGTGACATTAGTTGGACACGAATATATTTTTCTAGCATTTTTGAGAGTGGAGAGAGAATAGCAATGGGCCTAAAGTTGGTGGTGTCGTAGTTTTTACCACCCTTGCAGAGTGGAATGATGAATGTGTGTTTCCAGATAGATGGGACTTGGGATTCTTGGATGGATCTATTTATTAAAATGGAAATAGGTAGGGCTATGCTGTCGGCCACAAGTTTGAGGAAGAACGGGGGTAAGTTGTCTGGTGCAGTAGAGCAAGGTTTTATTTGGGTGAGGATTTTTTATTATGCTTGTGGGAACAGGGTTGAGTTTAATGGAGGATGGGTGTTGTGTGCTGTCAGAAGGATGCGATGAGGGTGGGTAGAAAGAGCTAGGAGGAGGGTTGGGGAGGGTGGGCAGAAAGAGCTAGGAGGAGGGTTGGGGAAGGAGGTGGTTAGTTTAGCTATACAGTCCATGAAGAAGGAGTTGAATGATGCGGCCGTATCAAGTTCAGAGAGGTTTGGGTGGGGGCAAGGGTTATCTTTCTTACCAGGATAGAGGAGAGAGGAGATAATATTCCAGAATTGTTTTGGGTTGGAGGGGTGTGCAGACTGGAGTTTGGTGTAGTATGACTTCTGGTCTCTAGTTATTAGTTTTTTTACTGAATTTCTGAGCTGTTTGTTTTCTGGTAGGGTATTGGGTAATTTGTTGTTATGGAATTGCTTCCACTTTTTATCCCTTAGTAGCATGGTTTGCTTGGTTTTGTTTGATAACCAAGGAGATATTTTATATTTGACTCGTTTGGTCCTAAGAGGAGCATGGTAGTTAAGTAGATTCAGAAAGGTTTCATTGAAGTAGGTGACAGCATTGTTGAAGGGCAGGGTTTTTAAGGGGGTCCAGTTGGTTAGGTTTAGACAATCCATAAATATTTGTGGGTTGAACTTAGAAAGGTTATGGGTTTGGATGTAGTGGTGTTGTTTGAGGAGTAGAGGTGAGTGTCGATCTGCAAAGGTGGGTAGGTGGTCACTAAAAGGGTCAGGGAGGGTACCAGAGGATGAGATTAGATTGGGGTGAGATACTAATATCTAGTCAAGGGTGGTGCCTGAATCCCCATTTTTGTTAGGTCTAGTAGGGGCATTAATTATCTGGGTAAAATTAAAGGGGGTGATTGCATGAGAAGGAGGTTGAGAGGTGATGTTAGCCCAGTTAATGTTTACGCCACCAAGGATGTAGGTTTCCTTTTTGAAGGTGGAAGAGAACCAGGAGAGGATATCTTCAAGTACTGGAATGTTATTGTTGCCTGGGGGAATGTAGAGGGAGGCTATGCATATAGTTTTGTGGTTGCTGATCTTTAGAGATACTATGGTTAATTCTGAGTTAGAGAAAGTAGGGACAGGGTTGGTATTGGGTGTTACTGTGTAGGAGGAGGAGTAAACTAGGGCTACTCCACCTCCGTTCTTGATGGGTCTATCATTGCGAATTATTTGGTAGCCTGGTGGAAGTATTTCATTGTCAGTTATATACGGTTTAAGCCAGGCTTCTGTGATAACAACATCTGGGTGATTATGGAAGAGCCAGGCATGTAGAGTAGGGACTTTATTGTGAAGGCTTTGTGCATTACTTGTTGTGAAGCGAATGGATTTAGGAGAGTGGGGATGTAAGGGAGTGGAGGCATTATTGGAAGGGGAGTTGATGGGGCCTGGGTTGGGATGAATATCACCTGATAGAGAGAGGGAGGTATGGTGTAGTAACTGTATTAAGAGGTCGATAGTAGACTGAGGTTGTAGGGATCTTGGGCTGATTTGTTTGGGTGTAGTTGATGGGGAATGTTGGGTGTTGGTATGGTTGGAAAGATTTTGGGTTTGTAGAGAAGGGTGATGTAATAGCGGTAGAGTTCAGGAGTTATTGAGGAGTAAGGTGGTAGGGATCTATGTTGGAAATTGGTTGTATAGTGTTTTTTAAGGGGGTGAAGAAGTTGTGTCAGGTAGGAGAGGGTTATTAAGAATGCTAGCAGTGTTAAAGTCAGTTGAAGAGATGTGGGAGGGGACATAATATAGGTGGGTAGGGGTTAGTAGTGTAGCGTGATTGGTGTGGATGTTATGTGATTGGCAGATGGATGGAATGGGAGGAGAAGGGATAATTAAATGTGAAGGCAGTGGGGGGCGGGTGAGAATAGGGGGCAGGGAGAGGTGCAGAGTGAGCCCGAGGGTGAACGGAGCGGGTTCAGACCCCCAGTAGAGGTGAGCATCAAAAAAGTATCACTGAGTGCAGGTTAGGGCAGGATACTGAGAGTATTGCTATGCTGTCTTTTAGGTGAAGTAGGGTAACATTTAAAAATACGGTTGCCAGCTGTCACTTTTTAAGTAGGAAAGTCTGTATCAAGCAGCTTTGATATAAAAAAATCACAAATATCCTGACATTTTTGAAGAAAAACTTTCCCTAGGTTTCCTGTAACAGCTGCGAAAAAAGAAAACTATTACTTTGCATGAAAAATACTCACTTTAAGTACACTTTCTAACACCCAGTTTTACATTACTATCTTTAGAAATTGGTTTCACTGTTATATTCTGCTGTTCCCCTTCTTTATTCTTTGTTTTTGCTCATTAGGTAAATAACGATTGAAATATACATGCTACCATCAATGAGTGCAACAGATTTATGTACTTCTTTATTTATTCTTTTTTATGTATTAGTTTATGTTTCTGTTTTTAAGACTTTGTTTCAGGTATTATTATAACTCTCCTTCACTAAAAAGAGGTTACATACCCATTCAGACTTCTCTAGCAAACAAATGCAAATAAAATAACCTGGCACAGAGTGTTAAGGGTAGTGTGTGACAGAAGAAAGCCAAAGAACCTAAAAAGATAAGTGTACAACTGTGGTGCAATCATTACTTTTGTATGGTACAGAAAACTGGGCAATGAAGGCAGAATTAGAGGTTATGGAGATGAAGTGCCTGAGATGGGTGGCAGGATGTACACTATGAGACAGATGAGGGAACAATGACATTAGAGCAGAAGCCAAAGAGGGTCCAATTGCAGAGAACGTCAAAAACGACAGATTATGAGCAAATGTTCAGGGAAAGAAGATTCGGGAGAGACAGGAAGAAGGTAAGTGGAAATAAGGACATCCAGCAAAGAGATGGATGGATTGTGTGACAAACAACCTGAGACATTCAGGCATGATTGTTGAAGAAGGTAAGAGAATGGCACTGAGTCACAAGAGGGGTGACAACTGAAGCAACACCCCTATCCTCATGTAGAAAATGATAAAAAAGACTGATGATGATAAAAATAAAATAAAAATAAACATCTACCTTTAATACTATATAAATGAGCAGAAGCACTTCAAATTCAACAAGCGATGTTTTTATTTTGACACAAACAAGTGAAGTCCAGTCCTCTGCACTGGACATGATTATGGTTTGTCCTGAAAATTCTCACATTTCTGTAATGTCCCATTTTGACCACTTGAAAAGGTGGTGGCCATTTTAATGAAAGGAACTAGTATTTTTGGCCTGGGCCACTGTGACTGACATCGGGCTGGTTGTCAACTACAACAGATACATTTAGTTAACTCTTTATTTCCCGTGTAGCTTGTTGCCAGCAAGTATAAACATACTTACATAACATAAATCCTTCATGATTACTAGCAATTGAAAACAAATACTGATTTAACACTTATGCTTTTTACAAATTGTATAATAACATTTGTGTAAAGTGAATTACCAGTTATTAATAACTTTTGTTCAAGGGTATGCTTCTATATCAATATTCTGGTAAATTAGTGAATCACAGAAAACACACTTTTGTAATATTTCTCTTTTATCCTTGTGTCATTATTACCCTCATAAAATCTGTGGCTTTCAGATAAGCTAAAAAGTGCTGTAATAGCAATTTTTTAAGTTTAGAACAGTAATAATTACAATGTATCCCTAATTTTGGGGTTCCCCCATTATTTCTGTCTTTTTCCAGATGTCTCGTGGTCAATGGTCGAGAGGTACATTCCTTACAAGAATCTTAAAGTACTTATTTAGGTTTTAGAGAATGGGCAAAGTGTACATCAAAACCCTGACTGGAGAACGAATGTTTTCCAGCAGGGCATTAATGTACAAGTAATGTCCGCTGAGAAGAACGAGTCCACCGCTTCATGGCAGTATATTAAGCTGCCGTGGATCTCAGACTGCAAAAAAAACTAACTGCCGCCATTGTCTTATGCTCGCTAAGTAGCAGTTCTGCTGTTTAGCGAGCATAAAATGTAAAAAAAAGGAGAGAGACTGTGTGTGTGTGTGTGTGTGTGTGTGTGTGTGTGTGTGTGTGTGTGTGTGAGAGAGAGAGAGAGAGAGAGAGAGAGAGAGAAAACAAGAGCGATCCTGTGTGACTGAATGTATGTATGAAAGCAGAGGAGACCGTGTGTGTGTGTGTGTATGAGAGAGAGAATGGACTCTCTGTAAAATTGTTGTGTTTTATTTGTCTGTTTTTTAAGCATTATATTATTTTTATATGCTTGATGTTAAATGATTCCTCCCAAAACCATTAACTAATACTACAGCAAGTTTGAAACATTACACAGAGGAACTATTTTACATTAAAGATATATGTAAAAAAAAATAATATAGTACTTAAAAAAAGAAATAAGCAAGTAAAACAACAATTTTACAGAGACACCATTCTCTAAGCACAATAATGCCCTCCAGGGTGTGTGTGTGTGTGTGTGTGTGTGTGTGTGTGTGTGTGTTAATGTGTAATTAATGCCTTTCCGGGGTGTAGATGCCTTCTGCTACAGCATCGGGCATCATAACACCACTGGGTGGGCATTAATTACACATTAACATACATCCTGTCAGGCATTATTGCTTGTTTGACTTGTTCATGCTGTAATATAATTGGTATACACAGATGTCAATCAAGGGGAGTGGGCAGTGCTTGCTACTGCGCATCCTGGTTTGTAAATGGTTGTCATTATTCAAGGACTGTGAAACAGAAACTAAGTTAAATGGATTTAGTCTTAATAATTAAGTGGAAATAATTTAAAAACAAACTTTAAGGATAGTGACAATAATGGCACAGCAGAGGGCATACCTCTCAACCTCTCAGTGTAAGAAATTTAGGCAAAGCTAACAATGACGGCGGAACAAAAGGCCAAAACCAGGAGCAGATTTGTATGTCGCTTCTGTACGCTCTTGTTCTGTCCCCCTTGAGAAGCAAGAAACTTTGTCGAAACTCTGCCATCAAATAATTTAAGGAGCGATGGAGACTTTAAATTTAGGGAGGGGTTGACATTTGGTTATTATTAATCTTTGTAGCCCTCCCTTTGCTCCACCGTGGGTCTTTGCATGCGCGGGCATGGACAGCTTGATTGACACAAGAAATGGGTGTGATGACATATGCTAATGACGCATGTTTGACAAGCAAGCACATTTGCTGATGACATGATACATTGGCTGTTGAGTGACACATATGTAAATAAACTTCGGACATGCACTCTTTAACTGCAGATGTTTTACTAGTTGGTGTAATTTGATCTAATAAATAACTGTTAGAAATGTACAGTTCTCTGTTGTTATGAATATTATGATCAATTTTAAGTTAAATGTACATTTCATCTGTGGGACATGCACTTTTCCTCTGACTCCACTGAGCTATCCTTTATAATGATGCAAACATGCAAATGTTGCCACTTGTAGACTGTTTCAAGGTATTGTCATACAGAAAGCTCAAGGGAAGGACAATGTATTGATGTTTACCATTTGTGGTCATTTATTTTGACTTTGTAGTGGTAAAAGCTGCATGCAGTAATCTTTGCTGGTTGTAGATTGCAGTGATGGACATCAGGGAGGGAGACAGAATCGTGCCACTTTAAACTTGAGTCGATGGTTAAGGCAGAGGTGACTGAAGAGGTGCAGAGCAGTACAAAAAGGTTGTTTGTGCAGCTGACTAAATGCCAGTTTTATACCAGGGGGCTGTTAATACTATAGACAGTACTGCCTCACTCAAAAACATTGTAGCTTTTCAGGCTGTATTATATCTAAAATTGTCTAAAGTAGTATTTTTAGCAGCAGGTACATAAATTGCCTATAGGGATTGCTACTCTGAAAAACAATATCTTTAATAGGTTTAGGAACAATCACTGAAAATGATGTGTACATTTAATAAATGCTAGGGGGTAACAGTTTGAAAGATGTGTCCATTTTTTTAAATCCCCAGTGGGATGGGGGCAATAAAAAAGTGTAAGTATAAAATGGAATTTTCTGACTATAACCCTACATTACTGTAAATCATTTTGTCATTTAACTATTTGTTTTCTTACACTTTGTATTTATCTTTTGTTTTGCTGTATTAGTAAATATGTAAAGGGTTTGGGTTTAAGCACTTGTGTAACCGATGCTTTGCACAGACAGAGGACAAAATGATTGGCATTCGACAACTGACTAAGCTTCTGGTGTCATTCTAAGGGAATCCAGTATCTGTCTGCCTGGGATGACATGATCGACAGACCACGATGCTTTGGGATTCTGGATACTGGCTAAGGCTCTTGCCACCCCTATAGTGCTTTTTTTTAGGCAAGGTTCAAATGACAAATTCACCACGGTAACAGGTACAAACAAGCAAAATCTGAGGGTAATGCTACTCAATGCTAGAAGTCTAAACCTCAAAATGCACTCACTCGAGGCACTCCTTAAAATGGAGAACATCGACATCTGTGCAGTGACAGAGACCTGGTTCAAGGCTCCAGAGAGTACCCCTGCATTACCAGGCTATAATTCATACCATACCTTTCGACCACCTAACCTGGACCGAAACACTAAAGGTGGTGGCGTGTCCATATTCATTAAGGATATCCACACCTCCAGGCTAGTTGCTCAGCATAATGCATCCGAGATTATCCAAGTGCAGCTAACTCTGGGCAAGATCCTAATCCAAATTGTAGCTTGCTACAGATACCCCACCATGCCCCAGGATTCTCACTCCTCATTTCTTGATACACTGGAAAATATTACGGCAACCCAACACCCTAATAATGGGCAATTTCAACTACCCCACCATTAACTGGGAAAAACTACTCATGTACCAATTCTTTTGTTCAGCGTTTTCTGGAATTCATAAATTCCAATGCCTTGGACCAACTTATCCACACCCCCACCAAAGGCAGCAATATCCTAGACCTGGTCATTACCAACATGGGCGACCGGTGTTCCACACCAGAGGTCAAGTCGTCGTTCGTCAGATCCGACCACAAGCTAATCACTCTAGACTTCCACATCCTGCCCCCACCCCCCATTAGGGAAACCACCAAAAAAATTTCTCCAAAGCCAACTTTACACTTCTCAAGACAGAAGTGGCAAACTTCATGACACCCATGCAGACGGACAATAGAGGTATGACTGTTGAATCCTACAGAAATGTACTTTCTAAGCACTTACACAAGTGCATGGATCGTGCTATCCCTAACAGAACCAAGATGCTATCCTCCAAAAAAAGGAAGCCGATCTGGTGGTCCCCTGCCATAAACAAACTCTACAACAGAAGAAATAAACTGTTGCAAAAAAGAGTAAAATCCGATGATTGGAAGAACTCCCTGGTCAGCCTCAGTAAGAAGTTGAGCTCCCTTTTAAAATCCTCCAAAGCTAGTTATGAAAACAAAACTGTCGCTGATTCTAAAGACAACCACAAAGCATTCTGTAGCTATGTCAGGAATCTCAATGGCAACACTCAGATCTGCTCTGAGTTACAGCACAATGGCACTAAATATACAGAACCAACTGATATTGCCAACATCCTGGCAGATAGGTTCAGTGTTAACATTACCCCTCTCTCACCCCCTAAAGGGCCCATCTCTATACAAGAAGAATGCAAAGTTCCTGTAATCACGGCTGCACAGGTAAAAACCACACTCTTCAAAGCCAAGAGCACAGCATCCATGGGGCCTGACAACATCCCAGGCTGCATTCTACATAAACTACAGAATGAACTGGCACCCCACCTAAGTACCATGTTCAAGCATAGCTTCACCTCAGGCTTTGTGCCCACTGAATGGTGCACAGCGATGGTTATCCCATCCCACAAAGGGGGAGCCACCACAGACCCCAGGAACTACCGCCCTATTAGCCTGATGAGCCTGGTCTGCAAGGCCATGGAACGTATCATCATGGAACGTATAAACAAAGACATTGGTAATCTCCAAACTCTGGACCCCACCCAGTTCAGGTTTGTAAAAGGCAGATCATGTCTCCTAAACCTGATAGACTTCTTTGAAGCAGTCACCAAAGCCATAGACAAGGGTAAGGTTGTTCACGCAACCTATCTAGATCTCGGCAAGGCTTTCGACACCATCCCCCACTCTGGAATTATAGATACACTCACTAAACTAGGCATAAATCCTTATGTCACAAGATGGGTGGCCAACTGGCTCATTGACAGAACCAACACAGTAAAAGTAGCTGACTCCAAATCCAACTTCAGACCAGTGACAAGTGGAGTACCACAGGGTTCAGTCCTGGGTCCTCTCCTGTTTGGTATCTACTTCTCTGAAGTACAGGCTAACACAGAAGGTCTTTGGCTAACAAAGTTTGCAGATGACTGCAAACTAGGAGCCATAATTGAAACTCCAAAAGATGTGGACATCCTACAAAAGCCTCACTGAGACAGATGTCTAGTGTCAAAACCATGGCCTCAAGTTCAATGCCAAACAGTGCATCGCCATCCCCTTTGGTAAAAATTCTGTACCCATGAACTACCACATAGGCGGTAGCCTGCTTAACACCAAAAGTATGATAACAGACCTTGGGACACAGGTGGACAGTAGTCTGTTCTTTGATAATCACATCGCCAAAGTTGTCAGGAAATCCTTCTACATGGCATACATCATCACAAAAGGTTTTTCATCCAGGAAAAAAAAAAGGTCATTGTTCCCCTCTACTCATCACTCATTAGACCCATTATAGAGTAAATGCCCCTTTTGGTATGTACCTCACAAGACATCTACAACAACTGGAAATGCTGCAGAAATACCTCACAAAGAGGATTACCGGCCTCAAACAGATGCCATGCGCAGACCGTCTCAAACTCCAGCTTTACTCCATTGCATATCGCCTACTCAGAGGCGATCTCTGCCTAACATACAAGCTATGTCAAACTCAGAGCTGTTGGACATGCTCCACTGAACAATCCCTGTGAGCAACACACTCTAGGGACCTAAACCTTGTCACCACACTAAACAGAACATGCTGGAGGAATAGATTCCTGTCCCAGAGACTTTCCATACTCTGGAACAAACTATCTATCTGTATCAAACAAAGCTCCTCATTAGCACTCTTCAAGAAAAATTTTGATCATTGGATGAGAAATAGGAAATTCACTCCAGGGATCAGTTCTGTGGCTCTGCACGACAGGGGCATAGAAAATTTTTCTTGGGTGGCGAAAGCTGGGGTACCTTTTGGCTAGGCTTATATAGGCCCTAGGGCCAATAGCCTAGTACCTACCTATGAACCTATGAGATTAATGTAAAAAGTAAGTTATGTACTCACCATAACATTCCATCTGTGTTGTCAATATTCATTCCTTCTTGATGAATGGGACTTGGCTCCAATCCTTGGAACCGTCTTGGCCATTATACAGCTCACGTGAGCCAAAAAACTCTCAAGCTATGACTCTATCCATAATGTCCCTGTCTTCATTACATCAGATCGAGTTTGCAGACCATAGCAAGAATGTGCACAGAAATTGTAAGCAGAAACAAGAAGAAACAATGTCCAAGGTAAAAACCCTAAGGAATCCCAGGACAAGGGTTCGATCCTTCAAGAAGTTTACAAGAGGGGGAAGGTGGGTGGGATGTCAAGAATGAATGGAGATTGACAACATAGATGAAACATTGTGGTGAGTACATAACTTCTTTATCTGATACTGTCCATCTTCATTCATTCTGGATGAATGGGGCAGAGTAGAGTCCCCAGCTATTTTATTTCATGCGTGGCCTTATGGAAGGATATTCTCAAGAACCATAGACCAGAAGGACGCTCTTCCCCTGGAGACCAGATCCAATTTATAATGAGTGATAAAGGTATGAGGCATAGCCCAAGTTGTAGCTACACATAATTCGTCCATGGAAGTTTTTGAATGAAAAACAGCTGGTGTGGCAATTGATCAGGTTGAGTGCGCTCTTACAGGCACATGTAACTTTTGGTTGCTATGTTCATAAATGAAAGTAACACAATCTCTCAGCCATCTAGATAAAGACACTTTGACACAGCTTTTCCCACCATTGGGCCAGAAAAGGAAATAAACAATTGATCTGATTTCCTAGACTCTTTAGTCCTGTCAAGTTAAAAATGTAGTTGCCAATGAATGTCCAGTAAATGCAAGCAGTTTTCACCTTTGTTGGAAAACTGGGGGAAGAACACTGGTAACTCAATAGTTTGATTAATATTAGATTCAGAGACCACCTTAGGAAGAAAGGAAGGATTAGTTCTCAATGAGACCCTGTCTTTATGAAAAAAGATATACGGGGGGTTTGCACATAGTGCCCGGATCTCAAAGACTCTTCTGGCAGAAGTAATGGCTACTAGAAAGAGTTCTCCAGGAAAGGAATTTGAGATGGCAAGTAGCCGCTGGTTCAGAGGGAGGCAGTACTAAAGATTGCAAAACTAAGGTTAGATCCCAGGGGGCTAAGGGATCTTTGAATGGAGGTTTTAGGTGTAAAGCAGCTTTGAGAAAAATCTTGCATAGGTGATGAGAAATTAAGGAATGGTCAGCGAACCCATTGTGAAAATTAGAAATGGCTGCTAACTGAACTCTAATGGTGGTCACAGAAGTTCCTTGGTCAAAAGGGGCAGATAAAAATTCCAGAACTTTTTCAATAGGTGCTGAGAAGGGGTCTAAATTGTTTTCAAAGGCTCAAATTGAAAACCTCTTTCGTTTACTGAAATATAGTCTCCTGGTGGAAGGTCTGTGGGAAGCAAGAAGAATTTTTTTTTTTTATGGGGGAAGTAATATTATTCTGCCTGGTGACTAATGGAATTGGAGGTACCACGCTGTGAGCTTGAGAGTGCATAGATCGGGATGCACCAATCCCTGTGGGTGAGACAGCAGATCTAGAACTGAGTCCAGAATCCACGGATGGTACATCAAGTGAGGACATAGAAAGGGAACCAAACTTGCCTGGGCCAAAAAGGAGCAATGACAATCACTTTGCTTCACAACCTTTGGGCTTTCTTTAGGAAGAGGGGTATGAGGGAAAAGGGGGAAAAGGCATAAAGAAGACATGAGGGCCAATTGAGAAGGAGGGCGTCTGTTGAGGACTCCCCCCTGAGGGGGAATTAGGGCAAAGAAGCTGCTGCACTTGTTCATTGCTGAGGCAAAGAGATCACAGCAAGGCTGGCCCCAGTGGTGAAAGATTTCCTTTGCTACTTTGGGATTAAGAGATCAGTTTACCTTCATTTTATCGTGAGTCATTTGCCTGATGTCCTTTCATCGAAAGGACGTCAGCAAAAACTCACAACACCGACTCACATATGTTCGAATGACTAACATGCAAATGCATTTAGCCATTCAAACACATGGAAAATGTCGAGAATGATTTTCAGTCAAACCACTTTTGACATTTGTCTTCATAAATCTTTCGTGATTCACCCTGTTGAATCACACAAAAGCACAATTCCACATGCCATGTTTGAAGAAATGAAGATAAACCAAGAGATCACTCATGAGGCAATAGAATGTGTCTGCTCAACTTGTCTGCTATCACGCTGGAGCTCCCTGGGATCTTAAAACTCAAAAAATAACAAGTTAACAGCTGCCAGCAGCAGTTTTCACCTCACCTTAGGACAGTTAAACACACAGTTAGTGTGCGTGGCGTGGTGGCGGTGGCTCACCTCAGGCGGCCCCCCCCCCCCCCCCCCCACCCCCCCATTAGGCCCCCTTGCCCAGCAGCAGCAAGATGGACAGCTGGGGAAAATATACAATAACATATAGAACAAGACATAGGAACTTGCAGACTTTGGATTTAGGAACTTTTTTTTTTTGAAAACAGCACTACTTTCCTTGTTTTTTTTTCATTTTTTTTCTTTTTTGATGAAAGGCCAATGATGACCACCCAGCACCAAAGGCCCCCTACCACCCTACCACGACACAGGCCACACAAACCTCTCAAAAATCAATCAAATCAAAATCAAAAAAAATCATACACAAAACATCATGGCCAAAATCAAAAACCAACACACACAACAGGGTCAGACCCCAGGCTTCACAGTCCACAGCACAAAAGCCATCACAAGTGTCAGTCACCAGTCCTCAGTCCCAGTCCACAGTCCACTTGTCATCTTTTCAAGCTTTGTCTTACACACAACAAACAAACCACAAACAACAGACAAAGTTTGCAGATGACTGCAAACTGCACTGAAAAACAACTGAACATACAACAAATGACACACACCACAGACAGAACAGGCCAGAGCCAGAGCAGCAGAGGCGCCAGAGCCATAGCAAAAAAAAAAAAAAAAAAAAAAAAAAAAAAAAAAAAGAAAAACTAAAATACCCCTAGCTACCCACTGAGGTGGCAAAAAAGGAGAAAGAAAAACAATCTCAGGGGGACCACTGCCACCAGCTTGACAGCCTTTTTGTTGACAGTAGTAGTAGTTAAAAAAAGTAGTTATTCTACCACCTACATCTGAATCACATTGATGATTCAATAGAGGATCATCATCATCATCCCCTCCATTCATCACTCATCACACCTATGATTGGATACAAATGAATGCCCCCTGACCAGAATCTGACGACCAGACACCTGCTGAAGCTTGAAAAGCCCCAAAAAAAAAAAAAAAAAAAAAAAAAAAAAAAAAAAAATGCTAATGCTGCCCGACTGAAAGAACTCATCTCTCTTCAGCTTCTCTGCTCTCTCTCACCCTGTGACCTGTGCCTGACATATGCCTGACATATGAGATTTGATGAATATGATTTCATTCAAAAAATAAAGATCAAAAAAAGAGAATCAAAAGAGGAGGAGACTTAAACGACACGGTTATAAAAATAGAACGCTGGGGGGGAGATTCATCACACAGAGAGAGAGACTCCTATGTGAACAAAAAAAAACAATGTGACATGAGAGGCAGACTCCCTCCCTCTCCTTGGAAAAGGAATCACCAATGGATGATGGGAGAGATAGAGATGGATTTACTACAGTGTTCACACTTGACAGAGGCACAGCAAAAAAAAAAGCAATATTTTTTATTTCAAAAAAAAGGGGGGAAAAAAAAGCCACATAACTGGGGGGCTAGCTATAAAATGCCCTTGGGCAGATAGCCTAGTATGAACCTATGAACCTATGAACCTATGAGTTGCCAAAAGAAAGTGGTTGGAAGATATCACCCACTGCCACACTCAGAGCTTCCTGGCAAAGGGGGTAGGATTTGGTTCCACCCTGTTTGTTGCTGTACCATACCAGTGACATGTTGTCTGACTGGATCGCTACTGTTCCAGAGGAAGAGCAAATTGAAAGGCTTGCAATGCTAGGAGAACTGCTCTCATTTCCAGGACACTGATGTGCAAATTGGCCTCTTGTGGTGACCAAGTGCCTTGGACTGTTCTTCCCAGGTAATGCCCCCCACCCCATCTGGGAGACATCCGTGGTCACTATGGCCTTGGGTTGAGGGAGAACAAAGGGACGGCCCATTACAATTTTTTCTGACTACATCCACCAGGATAGATCCTTTTCGCAGCGTCCTGTTACTAAGATTGGGTGAGTCATCGGATAAGATAGAATGGACCACTGAGAAGCCAGAAGCCACTGAAGTATCCTCATGTGAAATCTTGCCAAGAGAACAAGGGTGATGGCTGCTACCATGGATCCTAGGGCGTGAAGGACAAGTAGAGCAGGGACTTTGTTCTTTACTAAAATGAGCCGAACTCGAGACGTTATCTTTTGGAGCCGGTGAAAGGGTAGAGAAGCTATACAGGAAACTGCGCTGAGGTGGGCTCCTGTGAATTCTAGGTCCTGAGTGGGAGGGAGCTGTGTCTTCTGTTTGTTACACCCAGAGCACTGAACAAGTGTATGATGAAGTCTGTGGCTTGAAGCAGTAGATGCCTGGTAGGGGCGGTGAGGAGCCAGTCATCTAGATAAACACCTGGAATCCGTGTAGTCTTACGTGAGCTGTGACTGCTACTATGCATTTGGTGAACACTCTGCGGGCTGTGGTGAGGCCAAAGGGCAGTGCTCTGAACTGATAATGACGGGCCCCCTAGCTGAAAGCAGAGATACCTTCTTGAGCGTTTATCCATCTTTATGTGGTAATACACGTCTTGAAAGTCTGTAGACCACATCCAACTGTTTTCCCCTAGAAAGGAGAGAATAGACTGAACCGTGACCATCCAGAATTGTGTCTACTGAAGAAACTTGTTTGGAAGGCTGAGGTCCAATATTGCCCTGCAGTCCCCCATCGTCTTTGGTACTAAAAAGAACCTGGAGTAAAACCCAGATCCTATCTGGTCTGGTGGGACTTCTTGGATGACTCTTTTTTTCTAGCGGCTTTTGAACCTCTATGGCTGCTTGATCTCTCTGATTGAGTGGAACATCAGGGATTTTTCTCACTGATCTCGGGAAAAGGGTGAAAGGGTTGTGATAGCCTCTGGTAATGATTCTCTATACCCACGTATCGGAGGTTGTTTGTTGCCAGGCTGTCGAGTGCAGTGAGTCTTCCCCAACTGCTTCCAGAGGTAAGCAATCGAGCCTCATTTCAGAAGTGCTTGTAGGGTTGCCCAGGGAAGGAGTCTCTGGAAACCTGGTTTCATGGGCCACCTTTGATTTGCAGCTGGCATCTTCCATCTGAGCTTTCCCCTCTGCCCTGAAGGGAGCCACTGCCAGGTGTGTCTGAAAAGGCCACTGGGACTTCCTGAACCACATCTTTCCACTCCTCTGATTCCTGGAAAAGGATCTCTGAGGAGCAGAAAAATGAATGCCCACAGCAGACAGGGTCTTTCCATCCTTTTCACACCTGGGTAGTGTGTCCTTCACCTTGGGGCCGAACAAAGATGATCCATCAAAAGGAGCCCTGATGAAGGAAGACTTGAAGGGTTCCACGAATTCACACAAGCACATCCAGGTGTGTCACCTTATGGCAACACCGGAACACACTGCTCTGGTCATGCCTTTGGCTGCGTGTGTAATAAGCCACATGGAAGAGTTTGATATAGACTCCAGAGTGGCTGGTTGAGAGGCGACCTTATCCTGCACCTCATTAGACACAGCTCCAGTGAGAGTATCTGATAACTCCTTAAACCAAACTCTCTGGCTGCTAGTAAAGTGCGCCATAAAGTTTGAGGACCTGAGTGTGAAGGTCGATGAAGCGTGGACCTGCTTTCCAAATCTGTCCATCATCCTAGACTCTCAGTTAGGCAGATGTACAGTAAGACTCTCATCAGCGAGTTCCTTCTTGGTGGCAGCCGCCACCACCATGGCATCTGCTACTAAACCATTGGCTCAATATTGGTGGTGCTCTGCCGGGGATAGAATTTTGTCTGGTCTCTGGGGAATAGGCTCTATGGAGTCCAGAGCCTTCCAAGCCCACTGTGCAATCAGCTTAATAAGATCGGCACTGGGTGGGATCACCAAGGAAGTAGATGGTCAAGCACCGAATGCTTGCAAGTACATGGATTCCTCTGAGGTTGGGTCTTGGGGCTTCCAGTTACCCCTCTGCTTGAGTATCTCTAGGATGTCCATAAAGCAGACATTTTGAGAGGGTGACTGGGGGGAAACTTCCCCTTCATTGAAGTCTGTGTCATCAGTGACAGATTCTTCCAGGGAATCTAGGTGCTTCCTTTTGCACATCTTCTTACAGGGGTGGTTCCTCACCAGGAATCTCTGAAGAAGACTCTGAAGAAGAGGGGTCCTATACAGGGGTAACTTGAAGCTTCGGTGCTCACTCTCCTGTCGTGGAGACTGGTGTCAGCTCTGGAACAGAAGATATGGTAATATGACACTCCAATGCATAAGGGACCAGCTGAGAGCCTGCAGAGGCTAAAGCTCTCTCCATAACCTGGAAGGCAGGACCCCCTCAAAGAGGAGTGGGAGCCCAGAACCAAGAAAAACTACCTCAGAACCGAGGTTACACCCCACTCTTGAGAGTCCGCCCCCTGAAGCAGGAGCCAGGGAAGGACACACAGCTGACAAAGTCCTGAGAGCCAAGTTTGGCTCCAAATAAAAACCAGAGCCAATCCAAGTCCCTCAGAACTGACAGTGGAGTCTCAGCCCCAAGAATCTGTCTGTTCTGAGGAGGGAACCAAAGAAGTCAGAGCAACATCCGGTGCTGAGGTAGAAATGCCTAATCGCAATGGAACAGCTGGTACTGGGGGAATCAAAGTGCTGGGCTCTGAAACTCTGGTGGAAGTCAGAGGAGGAGATAGTGCAGGAGTCCTTGGAGAAGACACCCCAACTCCGGATGGGAAAGGGGCCTGAGAAGGGGCAGGAATACCTCTGGCCAACAACAGTTGATCCACCAATCTCACAACATCTACCTCACGGAGACTCCAGGAGGATTGAACTGGTAATCCCGAAGGAGGGTCTAGTTTGTCCAGCATGGGACTGGGCAGCTGTCCCACAAAGAGGTCTGTGGAAGGTGAATATGTCATCCTGGGGAGAATTGGTTCTGGTTTCAGCACCAAGGGGGTGATTAAAGCCTGCTGAGGCACCACTGAAGAAGTCAGCACCAAGCTGGAAAACAAAGATGCCATTGCCGATGCTGGTACTGAAGGCACTGTAGTAGCAGTAGTCAGTGCTGAGGATTCTTGAGTTTGTAGTTTGGTAAATTAGATTTCGGTTCTGAGGAGGTAGTCGGAACTGGAGTCTTATGTTTTTGGGCTACTGGTGCCATGGCAGACACCCATACTGAGTGGCTCTTCTTTTTGGAAGTGTCTGATTTTGGAGGGGAGTCAAGCTTAAACAAAGCTTCACGAAAAGAAGTTTTCAACAAACCCTTTAAAATGAGCTTATTTCGATGCTCGACCAAGGCCAGGTGACTAAAGGCCTGGCAGATGTCACAATCTAGGTCAAGATGTGGATCTCCTAGACAAACACAAGAAAGATGCCCATCTGAATTGGGCATCTTTCTTCCACAGTCTTGGCACTGTTTGAAACCAGAAGTATCTTTTTGTTTTTCTGCCATTGTAATGGTTCGCATTGAAAAGTAGTAAATGCTAAAACTACACACACACACACACACACACACACACACACACACACACACACACACACACACACACACACACTAGACTGAAGGTCTACCAACAATGGTAGTGGAGAATACCAAAAAGGTATAAGGGAAAAAGAAGGGAGATGCCAACAATGGTACTAAGAATTACCACAAAGGTAAGAAAGGCGGGAGTTAACAACAAGGGTAACAGAGATTACCAAAGTTATAGGGTAGCATACTCAAACACAGCTGAAAGCAATTATACAGAGATATAAGATATATAGATAGTGAAAATAAAATAAGAATGTATTTATTTTATTTATTTTTATTTTATTTAACATTTGTTTCCCGGTCAACAAATGTTAAATAAAATAAGAATTTAGCTTAAAAATAGAAATTTTTAAGGACTTAGCTGAGAGCAATGGCTGATGCATTTTGCTGACAGAGTGGCAAATAAGATCTGGAGTAATGAAGAGAGGGGCATTGTGGGTACAGTCTTAGCTCGAGAGTTTTTTGGCTGGCATAAGCTATATAATGGCTGAGCCAGTTTCAGGGATCAGAACCAAGTTCCATTCATCAAGAATGAACAAGGATTGACAACATCAGATTCCTGCTTAAAGGTGCAGTATCTGTTTTTCCAGCCAGCATTCTTGCAGTGTCCAGCAGTTCAAAAAGCTACACCCACTTTGTGACATCACTGGAGACAGTACATTGAGCCCCAAACCTATCATTCAACACCAGTAAGCCATGCCCACCATGTGACATCACTGGAGACGGTACACAAAACCCCACACTCAGGCACCCTCTGTCTTTCAATGCCTGCTTAATTGCATTTGGAATTTAATTAACAGGTGGGGGAAAATGTTTCATTTGGTGGTCAAGGGAGTGCTTGTGCATGCATGAACATAATGAGAAGGGTCCGTTGGGGAAAAGGTTTCATTTGGTAATCAGGTGAGAGCTTGTGCACACCTGGACAGACTGCGGACGGGATCGATGGTGGAAATGTTTCATTTGGTGGTTAGGGGAATGCTTGTGCACACAATGGTGAGGATGTAGAAGGGGTCATTGGGGGAAATATTTCATTTGTTGGTTAAGGGAGTATTTGTGCATACATGGACAGACTGCAAAAGGTGTCTTTCTGGGGAATCTTCATTTAGGAGTGATTACGCATATACAGACCGACAGCAGAAGTAATCATTGTGGGAAATGTTTTGTTAAGTGGTTGGGAGTTTTTGTGCATACCTGGACAGACTGCAGAAGGGATCATTGGTGGATATGTTTCATTCAGTGGACAGGGCAGTGTTTGTGCATACATGGACCGACTGCAGAAGGGATTATTGGGGAAAAGTTTCATTTGGTGATCAGGGGAGAGCTTGTGCACACCTGGACAGACTGTAGATGGGAGTGCTGGTAGATATGTTTTATTTAGTGGTTGGAGGAGGGCAGTATTGTATTTCAGAGAATGGGTGGTCTGTAGCTTGTATCCTGATAGGGTGTTAATGTAGAAGTAATGCTTACTGAGAAATGAGTCTGCCACTCCATGGCAGCATATCAAGCTGCCCTGGAGCTCGGACAGAAAAAAAAACTAACGGCCACCATTATTTCATGCTCGCTATGCAGCACTTCTGCTGTCTAGTGAGTGTAAAATGCAAAAAAAAGTAAAATAAAAAAGTATGTATGTATGTATGTGTTTGTGTCTGTATATGAGTGTACGCATGTAGGAGAGTAAGAGACTGATCGAGCTGTTATCTTACACTTGCTAAACAGGGTTTTTACTGTCTAGCAAGTGTAAAAAAAATAAACCTAAAAAAGTGTATTTGTGTGTATGTGTGTGCATGTTTCTGTCTGCCTGTATGAATGAATGCATGCATGAAAGCAGAAGAGACTGTGTGTGTATGAGAGAAAGAGAGAGTGAACAGTGAGATCAATGGAGCCGTTATTTCACACTCTCTAAGCAGCACTTTTGCTGTTTATTGAGTATAAAGTAAAAAAGAAACTTAAAATAAAATGTGTGTGTCTATATGTCTGTGAATGAGAGTGTATGTGTGTAAAGACAGTGTGTGTGTGTGTGTGTGTGTGTGTGTGTGTGTGTGTGTGTGTGTGTGTGTGTGTGTATATATATATATATATATATATATATATATATATATATATATATATATATATATATATATGTCTGTGAATGACAGTATATGCGTGTGTGTGTGTGTGTGTGTGTGTGTGTGTGTGTGTGTGTGTGTGTGTGTGTGTGTGTGTACGCATGCACACGCGTGTGAGACAGAAGAGTGAGTGTGACCCCTAGCAGCAGCAGCAGTTAAGAGGTCTCTCTTACCTCAACATATCTGAATAAGGTTAATTAATATAGGTCATGATGGACACTACACAAAATTAAATGTCTACCTGTTTTTGCCCCCACAACTCTCTATACATAGCTGCTCTCTACATCCCACCCGGTGACAACCTGACTCTACTTGAAAATTTACTTTACACACTCACCGCAGACCTCCACAATGAGACTATCATAATGGGAGATGTCAATATCAACTGCTCCACACTCACAACCATACCCCCCACTACCTCCATAAACCTACATGGTTTCTCCGAATTAGTCCCAACTACAACCTACACCACCAAATCCACCATCCACTCCTCCATACTTGATTGGATCCTTGTATCCCATCCTCACAAATATCACTTCCCCGAAACCCTTCCCGATACCCTTAACAACTACTCTCCTACCAAAGTCCTCCGCTTTACCCAACACACACTCAAATCCCACATATTTAAAACCTGCCATAAGGTAAAACTCTTTGACCCAAACAAACTCAACTATCAGCTCTCCCTTATTGACTGGACCTTTCTCAAGCATTTACCTCTTGAGGAAGCAGTCATGGGATTTAACAACTCATTCCTCAGCATTGTAAACTCCCTGGCACCCTTACGCAAGATCAGGATTAAATCCACTGTGTCTCCCTGGCTTACTCCCTCCACTCTTTCACTAATGGCACAGAGAGACACTCAATGGAAAGTCTGGATCCAAACCAAACTGCCCATTCACCTACAACAATACAGACAACTTCGTAACCAGGCTAGGAAATCAAACAAAGACGACAAATAAATTGCTATACTAACCCCCCAAAATCACACCTTTACAACCCCAAAAAATTCTGGCAAACTATAAACAATATCATTCATCCAGGAAACCCCCCCAAATCCCACACTTACTGCTCTCCAAACTGCTACTAACTTCAACTCTTACTTCATAGAGTCCATCAGCAAACTTATGAATCACTCCAACTCCAACACCACCCCACCTGCCTCCCCCCTATCACCCTAACCCCTCACCGACTTTCACCCTACAAACAGTATCTACCTCTTACATAAAATCACTGCTCCTTAAGCCCAAACCGTGCTCTCCCTCCATAGATAGTCTCGCTCCACTTTTTCTACAACTAGCTGCTAACTCCATAGCCCTACCCATCACTATCCTCATAAACAGATCTATTACTGAAGCTACAGTCCCAGTCATCGGGAAGAAGTTTTACACTATTCCTCTCCACAAGGGAGGTAACTCCACCGAACTAACTCTAGGCCCATCGCAATACTATCTCCCCTCTCCAAGACCTTGGAAAAATGTGTACACAAACAAATTCTCCAGCACCTCACTAAAGAGAACTTAATTACACCCACCCAACACGGTTTATGCCCTGGCCATAGCACCTCTACAGCTCTCATCTCCTTCATAAACACTATTGCTCAAGCTAGAGACCAAAATAAACTTGCCTCTTGTCCTTTTCTTGACCTATCAAAAGCATTTGATACTGTCCACCATCCATTACTCTTAGAGAAACTCTCCCAATTAAACCTATCCCCTGCCACTAGGTTTTCTAGTTATCTTAGCAACCGCTCCCAGTCCATCAAATGGATTCAGCCATCTCCCCAGAACTTCCAGTGCTGATGGGAGTACCCCAAGGATCAATTCTAGGACCACTGCTTTTCAACATTTTTACCAATCAGTTATCAAGCTCCACCCCACACTCATCTCTAATGCAATATGCTCATGACTCCACAGTCATCACCATTGCAGACACACTTCCCAAACTCCATACTGAAACTCAGGAATCCTTCTGGTCTATTGAGAACTGGCTCAACCATAACCATCTAATCTTAAATCCAAAAAAAGACCAAACTCCTTCTCTTTCTACCAAAAACAATGACCCACCTGAAACCAAACTTCTCCATCACCTCCCACAACAACACACCTATCATAGTGGATAATCACACTAAACTACTTGGGGTCATCACTGACGACCAGCTAAAATTTGACCAGCATGTACTAAACAACAGCAAGAAAACCCACCATAAACTTAGGTCTTTATAGAAACAAAAACGTTCTCTCTACTCAAGCAAAAGTTGCTTTATCACATGCCTACCTTCTACCAACCCTTCTCTATGGCTCTCAGATTCACACCAACCTGCAGACCTCTCTTGTAACAAAAAGTGAATCTACCTTTAAAAAAGTAGTAAAATTTGTCGCTGAACTACCATGCTCCTCTCACCTCTAACACTACAAAAACTGAAATGGTTACAATTCCATAACAACCTTATTCTCTCCCAGCTCCAAATAATCCATTCCATTCCATTCCAGCCCACCTTCTGCCCTGCCATATTACCCATCATCTCAACCTACACCCCAGCTAGGTCACTCCTGAGCTCTGACCAACACCTCCTGACCATAACCAAGCCCAAACTCAACATAGGAAAAAACCTGTCCAGCTATTACCCTGCCAAACACTGGAATAAACTCCCACTGGACATACGAAACACTACATCCAGACTTCTATCCAAAAAGACTGTGAGAAGTCACCTTAGCTTAAATAAACTTTCCCTCTGTTCTCAGCCCCCCCAACTAACCCACCTATCCAGCCCAATCTCTTACTAATCTTTCTCCTACTAGTACCTAACACTACCTCCTTCCAAACTCACCCTCCCTTCTTCCCCACTAAACTCTTTCCCCACTCTTACCCCTAACTGTCCTTTACTATATCCATCTCCTCACCAGTAGAATGGTCAACTACTGTCCCTACTCCTACCTCTAACTGTACTTTACTATACCAATCTCCTCACCAGTAGAATGGTCAACAACTACTGTCCCTACTCCTACCTCTAACTGTCCTTTACTATACCAATCTCCTCACCAGTAGAATGGTCAACAACTACTGTCCCTACTCCTACCTCTAACTGTCCTTTACTATACCAATCTCCTCACCAGTAGAATGGTCAACAACTACTGTCCCTACTCCTACCTCTAACTGTACTTTACTATACCAATCTCCTCACCAGTAGAATGGTCAACAACTACTGTCCCTACTCCTACCTCTAACTGTACTTTACTATACCAATCTCCTCACCAGTAGAATGGTCAACAACTACTGTCCCTACTCCTACCTCTAACTGTACTTTACTATACCAATCTCCTCACCAGTAGAATGGTCAACAACTACTGTCCCTACTCCTACCTCTAACTGTCCTTTACTATACCAATCTCCTCACCAGTAGAATGGTCAACAACTACTGTCCCTACTCCTACCTCTAACTGTCCTTTACTATACCAATCTCCTCACCAGTAGAATGGTCAACAACTACTGTCCCTACTCCTACCTCTAACTGTACTTTACTATACCAATCTCCTCACCAGTAGAATGGTCAACAACTACTGTCCCTACTCCTACCTCTAACTGTCCTTTACTATACCAATCTCCTCACCAGTAGAATGGTCAACAACTACTGTCCCTACTCCTACCTCTAACTGTACTTTACTATACCAATCTCCTCACCAGTAGAATGGTCAACAACTACTGTCCCTACTCCTACCTCTAACTGTACTTTACTATACCAATCTCCTCACCAGTAGAATGGTCAACAACTACTGTCCCTACTCCTACCTCTAACTGTCCTTTACTATACCAATCTCCTCACCAGTAGAATGGTCAACAACTACTGTCCCTACTCCTACCTCTAACTGTACTTTACTATACCAATCTCCTCACCAGTAGAATGGTCAACAACTACTGTCCCTACTCCTACCTCTAACTGTACTTTACTATACCAATCTCCTCACCAGTAGAATGGTCAACAACTACTGTCCCTACTCCTACCTCTAACTGTACTTTACTATACCAATCTCCTCACCAGTAGAATGGTCAACAACTACTGTCCCTACTCCTACCTCTAACTGTACTTTACTATACCAATCTCCTCACCAGTAGAATGGTCAACAACTACTGTCCCTACTCCTACCTCTAACTGTACTTTACTATACCAATCTCCTCACCAGTAGAATGGTCAACAACTACTGTCCCTACTCCTACCTCTAACTGTACTTTACTATACCAATCTCCTCACCAGTAGAATGGTCAACAACTACTGTCCCTACTCCTACCTCTAACTGTCCTTTACTATACCAATCTCCTCACCAGTAGAATGGTCAACAACTGTCCTACTCCTACCTCTAACTGTCCTTTACTATACCAATCTCCTCACCAGTAGAATGGTCAACAACTACTGTCCCTACTCCTACCTCTAACTGTCCTTTACTATACCAATCTCCTCACCAGTAGAATGGTCAACAACTACTGTCCCTACTCCTACCTCTAACTGTACTTTACTATACCAATCTCCTCACCAGTAGAATGGTCAACAACTACTGTCCCTACTCCTACCTCTAACTGTCCTTTACTATACCAATCTCCTCACCAGTAGAATGGTCAACAACTACTGTCCCTACTCCTACCTCTAACTGTCCTTTACTATACCAATCTCCTCACCAGTAGAATGGTCAACAACTACTGTCCCTACTCCTACCTCTAACTGTACTTTACTATACCAATCTCCTCACCAGTAGAATGGTCAACAACTACTGTCCCTACTCCTACCTCTAACTGTACTTTACTATACCAATCTCCTCACCAGTAGAATGGTCAACAACTACTGTCCCTACTCCTACCTCTAACTGTACTTTACTATACCAATCTCCTCACCAGTAGAATGGTCAACAACTACTGTCCCTACTCCTACCTCTAACTGTACTTTACTATACCAATCTCCTCACCAGTAGAATGGTCAACAACTACTGTCCCTACTCCTACCTCTAACTGTACTTTACTATACCAATCTCCTCACCAGTAGAATGGTCAACAACTACTGTCCCTACTCCTACCTCTAACTGTCCTTTACTATACCAATCTCCTCACCAGTAGAATGGTCAACAACTACTGTCCCTACTCCTACCTCTAACTGTACTTTACTATACCAATCTCCTCACCAGTAGAATGGTCAACAACTACTGTCCCTACTCCTACCTCTAACTGTCCTTTACTATACCAATCTCCTCACCAGTAGAATGGTCAACAACTACTGTCCCTACTCCTACCTCTAACTGTACTTTACTATACCAATCTCCTCACCAGTAGAATGGTCAACAACTACTGTCCCTACTCCTACCTCTAACTGTACTTTACTATACCAATCTCCTCACCAGTAGAATGGTCAACAACTACTGTCCCTACTCCTACCTCTAACTGTCCTTTACTATACCAATCTCCTCACCAGTAGAATGGTCAACAACTACTGTCCCTACTCCTACCTCTAACTGTACTTTACTATACCAATCTCCTCACCAGTAGAATGGTCAACAACTACTGTTGCACTCTTATCTCTCCTTCATTGCTACCCAATTACTCTTTACTAGCGTCCTCTCTCTCTACTTTAAATTCAATTTCTCCTGGACTACCTGCCTTACATACATAGCTAGCCAACATTGTATATAATCTGTAATCAGTATTATTATTGTATACTTGTTTTACATTGTTAGGTATTTTTTCTTGTGTATTAGCAAATGTTTTTATTCTTGTAACTTGTATATATTTTGTAACTCTGGAGCTTTTCTCCCCGGGTTTCCACTGAAAAAGGGCCTCAGCCCAGATGGACCAACCTGGTCAACAAATGTCAAATAAAAAATAAATAAATAAATATAATTTCTTCTTCGTTTCAATAATATTTGATCTCTGGCATGAAAATTACTGCCCGACATAAAAAAAAAAGTCAGAAATCCATCTTATTCTGTAAGAAGTCAGGATAGTGCACAGCTGCAGAACTCATCATATGGTCTGCAACAAGTAAGGAAGCCTTTTCAGAACTCCTACTGCCTGGTGAAGCAACACACACACACACACACACACACACACACACACACACACACACACACACACACACACACACACACACACACACACACACACACAAAAATTAGCAACATCAATATGCATCCAGTATTCACGAGTTACTCAAGTATAGGCTGCGGTGGTGCAGCGGTAGCATTGTTGCCTCACAGCAATAGTTTCTCCTGTTTGATTCTCGGCTGGAGTGCCTTCTGTGTGGAGTCTGCATGTCCTCCCTGGGGTCGAGTGGCGTTCGAAAGACATGCGTGAATGGGTGTGCCTTTGTTGAAGGTTGGGCGTCAGGCTGGCAACTCAGCACCATAAAAACTCTACTGCCAATCATTAGCAGACCGGAGTTCCGCTGTGGCAACCCCTAACCGGGGAAAGCCGAAAGACAAACAACAACATTCACGAGTAACTCAAGCAAACTTTATTGTAGAAAACAAATGTATTTGCTTTAATGATCTGAGGTAAACTTCAGCAGAGACCTTTCACCAGGAAGTTTGCTAGTCTCTAAATGCTTTGAATGGCAGATGCTGTTTTGTAATTAATGTAAGTAAGAAAATTACTTTTACAGTCTAACCACACATTTTAATAGTTACATGAACAGTAACTACTGTTTATCTCTCTTTCTGTCTGTGATAATGTCGCTTAACTGTCACCACAGTTGTTGTTAGTGTGCTTTGTTGTCATGATGCAATAGATGCAAAGTGTAATCATACTGTCAGAGGTGAGATGTATTATGCAAAAAAATAAATGGGGACAAAGGCTCAAAATAACATGTTTCTACACAATCCTGTTAGAAATTCACAACATTACTTCAACATTAGAATTTGTCAGCTTGCATTTTCTGAAGCAGAGGTGTGTGTGTGTGTGTGTGTGTGTGTGTGTGTGTGTGTGTGTGTGTGTGTGTGTGTGTGTGTGTGTGTGTGTGCATACAAGCTGCTCACATGCCTGCATGAGAGAGAGAGAGAGAGAGAGACCACTGGCAATAGTACTAAAGAGATCTCTTGACCTTTCAGCTAAATAAATATGGATAAATAGAAATGAAGGGAGAACAAAGACTCAGAAATAAGAACACATTTTAATTATTGTTCTTACAAAAGTTGCTTAAATAACAGGATTTATGTTAGAATTAATTTTCTAAAGGAAATGAAAGTCTAACTCAAATGTATGTCATCATTTAGAGACATCAATCTCTAATAACTGGCAAAACAAACCAAATATTTTAGGAGAAAGGAACCAAAAAAAAATAAAAATAAATGAACTAAATACCCGAATATTTTTAAAGTGTTATATTTTGGATGTAAAATGCTTCCTCCAACACCATTAACATATACAGCAGCAAGTATGAAACATTAGGCAGAGGGACTATTTTACATCAGAATATATAAAAAATAATATAGTACTTAAAAAATAAGTAAAACAACAATTTTACAGAGTCCATTCTGTAAGCGTAATAATGCCCTACAGGGTGTGTGTTAATGTGTAATTAACACCCTTCCACCCATGGGTGTAATTACACATTAACACACACCCTGTCAGGCATTATTGCGTGCATACCACCGATCACCACCTAAAACCTGGTGATGTGTACGAACAATGGATATTCATGGTGATGTTTCCACCGTCCTCATGAATATTCATTGGGTATTCAGTCGGTTAGCTGGGGGGGGGTACTACAATACAATAATGCGAAAATACAGCTCTATGTAACTCAAGACTAGTAAAGATTAGGTGTAGTTGGGTCCCATTGTCTGCTTCTTAAAACATACAGTATTAAAGAAGTTGCAGCACATTCTTTATCGCGTCACTCCACAATTTGTCTCATAGTGTTTCCTTTACATTAAATCCCAGACTTAAGGTCACCAGTAACAGTGTGACCAAAAGGAATGTTGTGGCCAGCTCAGGACTAATATGAACTGTGCATGTCTGTTTTCAGAGGAATTTTTTCACTCTGATTTCACCCCTGGAGGTAAGGCTTTTCTGTTAGTCACATCCAACAGATGTTTCCTTTAAAAAAAAAAATCACTGTAACTCTCTACACTCACAAGGCCATGCTCACTGTGAACAAAAAGATGACACTAATCGCGTTAGTGTTGTAATTACTTTCAGCATAATGTCATCTTTGTCAGCTTTGTAATAATATGGAAAAAGTTGCAGAATTAAGGAAACAGATTAGTCTATTAATGGAATACTATATGAAAAACGTGCACTGAACTTATTAAGATTTCTCAGCTGTTTCAAAGGCATGCTTTCTGATTCTTAATCTGGACAGCTAATAAAGTGGGAAGAATGACTTCTGCATGAGTCTGAGTTACTACATTGACTTGAGTTTCCACCAAAGCTTGTCTCAGTCTTACTTAGGCTTAATCAGACCGAACGTCACTGATATAATCCATTTCCATCTTAGCTATCTAAGATAATTCCCCTTTTCTCTCTGTACCCTCCTTCAGTTTATTTTTCTTCCACCCCTTTATTATCTCTAGCTTCCATCATCTGAACTGCTTCCTTCCTTTCTCCGCCTCTGTGCCTTCTACCCAGCGTACCTTTCTCTTACCTCAGTCTTCCTCTCTTTCTTTATAAACGACCTTCCTTTTCCTGTCTCCTCTTCCTACACTCTCATTTCTCTAATATGTTCTTTTTCCCCTCTATTGCTTCCTCCATCTCCCACTTTTTTGACTTCTCTTCTCAATTTAAACCTTACTTCGAAACTTTCTTCACTATGGAACCTATTTGTAGTTGACTTCTGATATCTGTTAAATTGATTAATATCTCTGTAAATATTACCTTACTTAGAATCTTCTCTTAAATTTGAAACCTTTTTGCATTTTTCTTTTGATTTTTGTTAAATTGCTAATATTACTGCATACATCATGTTAAATGTTTTATTTTGGAGCTTTTCTCCCCGGGCCTCCGCTGAAAATGGACATGTATCCAGTCAGACTTTCCCAGTTAACAAATGTAAAATAAAATAAATAAATAAAATTCTCAATCAGCAGGTGATTCCTGAAATGATTTTAGCAGTTCTGTACCTTGTGGCTAACACTTTATATTTTGCTGAATGTAGGCTTCCTGTTCCTAATTATTTCTAAAGGAGTATTCAAAAATCACATGCACAGGGGTGATTTAGCATGTCAGTCACACAGGTCTCACCCACTTCTGCACAGTCCGATGGGAGGGTAACTACAATACAATATTGGCAAGGGGACTGCTTATGCATAAATGAACAGACTGCAAACAGGATCTGTGGGGGAAATGTTTCATTTGGTGGTCAGCAGAGTGCTTGTACACACCTGAACAGACTGCAGACAGAATTGCTGAGGAAAATATTTTGGTGGTCAGGAGATTGCTTGCGTGCACTTAGACTGCAGAAGAGAATGCTGGGGGACATGTTCAGTTGGTGGTCACTGGATTCCTTGTGCATACCTGGATAGACAGAAGAATGGATCGTTAGTGGAAATGTTTCATTTGGTTGTCAGGAGAATGTTTGTGCAAACCTGGAAAGACTACAGGTGAGATCACCGAGGGAAATGCTTCAATTGGTGGTCTGGGGAGTGCTTGTGCATTCCTGAATAGACTACAGATGGGATCACCGAGGGAAATGCTTCAATTGGTGGTATTCCTGAATAGACTACAGATGGGATCACCGAGGGAAATGCTTCAATTGGTGGTCTGGGGAGTGCTTGTGCATTCCTGAATAGACTACAGATGGGATCAGTGGAGGAAATGCTTCAGTTGGTGAGCAGCAGAGAGCTTGTGCATACCTGCACAGACATCTGAAGTCATTGTGGGGGAAATGTTTCAGTTGATGGTCAGTGGAGTGCTTGTTCATACTTGGACAGACTGCTGAAAGGCTCATAGAGCAAAAATGTTTCATTTGGTGATCAGGGGAGTGCTTTTGCATACCTGAACAGACTACAGACAGGATCCTTGGGGGAAATGTTTAATTTTGTGGTCAGAGGAGTGCTCGTGCATACATGAACAGACTACAGAAGGGGTAGTTGTGGGAACTCTCATTTTTTGGTTGGGGAATGATTGTTCATACATGGAAAAACTGCAGAAGACATCACTGGGGGAAATGTTTGATTTGCTGGTCAGTGGAGTGTTTGTGCATACATGGACAGACTGCAGAAGGGTTCAATGGGGAAAATGTTGCATTCAGTTGTGTGGGGAGTGTTTATGCATACATGGACAGACTGCAGAAGGGTTCAATGGGGAAAATGTTGCATTCAGTGGTGTGGGGAGTGTTTATGCATACATAGACAGACTGCAGAAGAGATTGCTGGGGAATGTTGCTTTTGGTTGTCAGGGGATTGCTTGCGCATACATATACAGACTGCTGATGGGATCTTTGGTGGAAATGTTTTATTTGTTGATCAGAGGAGTTGTTCTGCATAGCTGGACAGACTTCAGAAGGGATTGCTAAGGGAAATATTTCATTTGGTGTTCAGGGGAGTTCTTATGCATACTTGGACAGACTGATGAAGGGATCATTTGGGGGAAATTTCTCAATTTGTGATCGGGGGGATGGTTATACAAACATTAACATACTGCAGAAGGGATCACCAGGGAAATATTTAATTTGTTGGTCAGGGGAGTGCTTCTCCATACATGGACAGACTACAGAAGGGATCACCGGGGAAATATTTTATGTGGTGATCAGGACAGTGTTCGTACTTACATGGACAAGCTGCAGAAGGGATTGTTGTAGGAAATGTTTCATTTGATGGCTTGGGGACAGCTTGTGCGCACCTGAACAGACTGCTGAATAGGTTGTGGGAGGAAATATTTAATTTGGTGGTCAGGCATGAATTGATGGTTCATAGGTTCATAGGTTCATACTAGGCTATCTGCCCTAGGGCATTTATAAGCCTAGCCCAGAGTTTTGTGGCTTTCGCCACCCCTTTAGTTTGAAGGATACTATGCCCATTATTTTGCTGTGCCTCTGTCAAGCAGTGACACTGAGGTAATCCCTGGGGTATACCTGCGATCTCCCATCCATTGGTCAAGATTTCTCTTGAACAAAGCCAGCGAGGTACTCTGCCTCACATGTACCGGGATTTTGTTCCACAGCATAGGGAGTCTCTGGGTGATGAATCTGTCCCTCCAGCACGTCCTATTTATGACCGTGTCAAGGTTTAAGTCTCTTGCTCTTGTAGATCTGATGGATTTAGATTTTGTGAGGTGAAGCATGTTCATTAATTCCGGGTTGGACATGGCCTTGTATGTCAGGCACAGGTCACCTCTGAGCAGGCGGTAAGCGACTGAGTAGAGCTGGAGTTCCTTCAGTCGGGCAGCATAGGACATATTTTTGAGACCCTTTATCCTTTTGGTGAGGAACTTTTGGGGCCTTTCCAATTGCTGCAGGTGTCGGGTCAGATACATTCCGAATGGGGCATTGTACTCAATCATCGATCTGATGAGTGACGAGTACAGGGGAACGATGACCTCCCTTGACCTAGATGTGAATCCCTTCATGATCAGGTGCGCAATGTAGAAGGTCTTCCTAACTACTTTGGCAACGTGGGTGTCAAATGAAAGGTTACTGTCAACCTGGGTCCCCAGATCCCTGATAACCTCTTCAGTGCTTAGTGGATTGCCACCTATATGGTAGCTAGGGGTAACCTTGTTTTTCCCGAAGGGTATGACTATGCATTTTTTAGCGTTTAACTTTAGGCCATGGCTCTGGCACCAGCTATCCATTTCTATGAGACCCTTCTGAAGGATATCTGTGTCTGATGTGTTTTCAACTATGGCGCCCAGTTTGCAGTCATCTGCAAACTTTGTCAGCCATAATCCTCCTGTGCTTGCCTGTACTTCTGAAAAGTAGATGCCGAACAAGAGTGGGCCCAGGACCGAGCCTTGTGGGACACCACTTGTGACAGGCTTGGAATCTGACATGGCGCCAGCAACTCTGACCCTGTGGGTTCTGTCACTTAGCCAGTTTGCAACCCATCTTGTGACGTATGGGTTTACATTTAAGCTGGTGAGTTTTTCTATGATACCCGAGTGGGGTATTGTGTCAAATGCCTTTGCCAGGTCAAGGTAGGCTGTGTGGACCGGTGGAAGAGACTGATGGGGAAATGTTTCATTTGGTGGTCAAAGGGAGTGCCTGTTTGTACATGCACAGACTGCAGAAAGGGGGTCATTGGGGGAAATGTTTCATTTTGTAGTTCGGGAAATTCTTGTGTGTACATGAACAGACTGCAAAAGAGGTAGTTGTGGGAAATGTTTCATTCATTGGTCAGGGGAATGATTGTGCCTACATGGACAGATTGCAGAAGAGATTGCTATGGGAAATGTTGGATTTGTTGCTTAGGGGAGTGTTTCTGCATACAAGGACAGACTGCAGAAAGGACTGTTTGAGGAAGTGTTTCATTTGGTGGCCAGGGGAGGCTTGTGCATACCTGGACAGACTGAAGAAGGGATCTTTTGGGGAGATGTTTTAGTTGGTGGTCAAGAGAGTGCTTGTGCATACCTAGAGAGACTACAGATGGAATTGCTGGTGTATTTCAGTTGGTGGTTGGGGGAGTGCATATGCATACCTCGTCAGACTGCAGAAGGGATCATGGGCAGGGAAGTGTTACATTTGGTGGTCAGGGGATGGCTTGTGCATACCTGGACAGATGGAAGAAGGGATCATTGGTGGAAATATTTAAGTTGGTTGTCAGTGGAGTGCTTGTGCAAACCTGGACAGATTTCAGACAAGACCACTGAGGGAAATATTTCATTTGGAAGTAAGGGGAGTGCTTGTGCATACATGAACAGAGTACAGGAGAGGTAGTCATGGGAAATGTTTTATTTGTTGGTCAGGGGGGATAACTGTGAGTACACAGGCAGACTGCAAAAGAGATTGTTTTGAGAAATGTTTGATTTGTTGGCCAGATGAATGATTGTTCATAAATGGACAGACTGCAGAAGGGATCATCTGGGGAAATGTTACTTTGGTGTTCAGGGGGGTGCTTGGTATACATGGAGGGATTGCAGAAGGTGAAAACAGGTGCACGGGATACTTGGTGATTGAATAAACATATTACTTTGTTTTTCACAATGTGCTTCATTTACTTAAAGATTTGCACACCAGAATGATGTTTCATGTGTTATGCAGATATGTACCTTTAAGAAAAGTTCATTTAATCACCGAGTGTCCTGTGCACCTGTTGGCACCAATGCACTGCCTTTTCAACAGTTTAAAAAGTGTTGGCTTATCAGTTTATGTCATTCTAATGAAGCCTCTCTGTTGAGAAAAAAGCTCTCAATCATTTTATTATTTTAGTTTTTACTTTAATAAACTTTACTATTTTAACCAGTGTTTGTATCCTTAGTGTGATATTTGTATTTGGATTCTGAGTTTGGTTTTATAATGTTGCACCTTACTACTTCTTCATGTGATTGCAGAAGGGATTGTTGGGGGAAATGTTTAATTTGGTGGTCAGGGCAGAGCCTGTGCATACCTGGACAGACTACATACAGGATCACTGAGGGAAGTGTTTCAGTTGATGGTCAGGGGGAATGCTTATGCATACCTAGAGAGAGACTGCAGAAGGGATTGCTGGAGGAAATGTTTCAGCCGATTGTCAGGGGAGTGCTTGTGTATACTTGGGCAGACTGCTGAAGGGATCATTGGGAGGAAAACATTTCATTTGGTGGTCAGTGGTTTGCTTCTGCATACCTGGACAGATGGAAGAAGGAATTGATAGTGGAAATGTTTTAGTTGGTTGTCAATGGCATTTATGTGCACACCTAGTCAGACTGAAGATGGTTTTGTTGAGGGAAGTTCTACAATTGATGGTCTGGGTAATACTTGTACATTCCTGGATAGGCTGCAGAAGGGATCTTTGGTGGAAATTTTTATTTATTTTTTGATCAGATGAGTGCTTGTGCATACCTGGACAGACTGCAGAAGGGATTATTGAGGAAATATTTCATTTGGTGGTCAGGGGAATTCTTGTGCATATATGGGCAGACAGACTGTAGAAGTGATCATTATGGGAAACATTCAATTCTGTGATCAGGGAAGTGCTTGCATACTTGGACAAACTGCTGAATTGATCATTGGGGAAATTTTTGAAATGGTGATCAGAGGAGTGCTTCTGCATATATTGACATACTGCAAAAGAGATCACCATGGGAAATATTTTAGTTTTTGGTCAGGGGAATCCTTCTGCATACATGGACAGACTGCAGAAGGGATTGTTGTGGGAAATGTTCCATCTTGTGGTCAGTGGAGTGCTTGTGTATCCATTGACAGACTGCAGGAGGGATTGCTTGGGGAAATGTTTCATTGGTGGTCAGGAAAGTGCTTATGCATATGTGGACGGAATGCAGAAGGGATCGTTGGTGGATATGTTTCATTTAGTGCTCAGGTGAGTGCCTGTACATACATGGACAGACTGCAGACAGGATCATTGGAGGAAATGTTTCATTTGTTGGTAGTCAGGGGAGTGCTTGTCCATATGTGGACGGACTGCAGAAAGGATTGTTGGGGACATTTTTAATTTGGTGGTCAGTGGAGTGCTTGTGTGCACCAGTACACATGGCAGAAGCAATCATAGGAGGAAATAGTAGTAAGAGGTTCTTAGCGTCCACATATGTGACAGAGACTTACAATCACAGAACAGGCATTTACTTGACTGATTAAAGTTAATATACAGCAAGGTTCTTCATGATAAACATGCTTACCTTATGCAATGACAAAATTCTAGGTAAATTTGTAGGAGTAGGGCCTTGTAGCAGAGCTCCTGCAGTATCGAGGTCAGATGTAGTGACCACAGGCTCTGAAATGAAATAGAGAAAAACTACTAAACTGTAATATTATATTGAGGCAATAAAGTTTGTACTTGTTATACAAAATGAGATGGAGGAAGGATCACAGTGAGTCAGCGCAAGAGAACACTGGGGAGGTATATGAGTAAAGTGATGGTAAGAAAGTATATGAATGTAATCTCAAAGTAGTTTTAGCAGGAGGTATACTGATAGAGGAGCACAGTAATACAGTGTATATATACAGCTGTGTAGAGCCAATTATCAGAACATGGCACTACACTATATATATATATATATATATATATATATATATATATATATAGGTTCACTTCAGATGATCGAGTTTCTGAAATCTTGAAACCCATATGGTGGAGACCATATGATCGAGTTTTCAGAAACTCGAACATCTGAAGGGGGGGGTGAAATAAAGTGTGTGAGTGTCTTAGGTGAGGGATTCTGCAGGGGGGCAAGCCCTCTGCACCCCTGCCACTTAAATATATGAAATCCAAGATTGTGCTACAGCTGGGAACAGAGAAATCTCTCGTTCTGCAGAAGCATGGAACAGGAGATTTTCCTTTTCCCCACTGTAGTGCGAGCTCAGAGTTAGTATATATAAGTAGGGGGTGTGGGCTAAATGTGTTTTTTTTTTATTTTCACTTCTGATGTTCGAGTTTCTGAAAATTCGACTATATGGTCTGAATCATATGGGCTTCAAGATTTCGGAAGCTCAATCATCTGAAGTATATATATAGCAGAACACCAGCAACTTACATTACACTGTTCTACACAGTCTTAGAACATATAGAAATGCAATAACACATGACACATACCTGCTCTATGAAGGAAGATAGTGACTTAGTGTAAGAGGAGACAACAATGAGGGGGTATTTAGCAATACATTCGACTACAGTGACCATCCCACCCTCAGGTCAAATTATAACTAACAGCAATCAGCTTATACCAAATACAAAGCAGTTAACAAAGAGATATGAAGTATAATAGTTTTTTTCTGTCATTTCCTGGGGCTAAATAACTGGCATATGTGGTACGGTCTATTGGTCAAGAAAAAGGGGACAGTAGCCAATGTAGTAAGAGGTCGTTAGAGTACACGTATTTCACAGAGACTTGCAATCACAGAGCAGGCATGTATTTGACTGATTAAAGTTAATATAGAGCAAGGGTCTTCAAGATAAATGTGCTTATACTGTGCAATTACAAAATTATCACTAAACTTGTAGGAGTAGGGCCTTGTGGCAGAGCTCCTGCAGTATCACGGTAAGATGCAGTGACTATAGGCTATTATGCAATGACAAAATGATCACTAAACTTGTAGGCGTAGGGCCTTGTGGCAGAGCTCCTGCAGTATTGAGGTCAGATGTGGTGACTGCAGGCTATTATGCAATGACTTCACTTTGCTCCCATCTCTACCCCCAGTTCCCACACTCTCTTACTCTGACATTATGCTTCCTGCAAACACATTTTACACGTGGCTGTTATTCCAAACCCTCCACAAGTGATCTTATTACTTCTATACTTATACTTCTGTTCCTTGTTTCCTACTTCCCGATCACCATTTTATTTTTAGTCCCATTCCCAGCTATCTTTCACCTTCATACACTGCTTTGCACTATATCCATTTATAATCACAAGCCTCCCTAATCGTACCCAACTGTTCCGCATTGTATCTTTTACCAAATAAACTCTCATTTTATCTTATTTTGGCTACATTATTATACTGTAACCTTTCATACCCCCCATTCCTTACATTCCAGAGAAGATACTAGGACAACTTAACTATATTGTGTAGAAAATACTTCTCTCCTTACCTATCTTCTTACGGCGTCCAGAATCCTCCATCCCTGAATCTCCTGCTGTCCTGCAACTTCCTGTTTCCTTCTCAGTTGCTACTTCCCACAGCCTGACACCTACAAAGTACAGATTCCTGTCCTTAATTATGCTACTCTTCCGCTTAGCCTCTATTCTTCTCTTCCTACTGTGCCATCTGTCATCCCACCACGACTCAATAATATCACGCAACATCCCTCCAACTCTGCCCCAACCACCTAGCCATACTTCCTCTTTACACTCTCCACACATTGCACTAAACATATTTAATAATACCCCTCACCTTTATTCCAAATATAGACTAATTAACTGCCCTTCAGCTCAAACCAAAACAAAATTAAGTGCAAGAATCCTTTCCAAAAGCAAGTATGTACGATTCCCTGTTATACTAAAATCTTTCTAGATGAGATATACACCCTGATCCTGGCCCCACCTATCACAATGAACACAAAGATAATTCCCTCCCACACACTTATGTAACCCAGCAACAGCCAACCCCCAACCCTGGTGATCTAATTTTACTGCAATAAATGTTAGAAGCATAAAAAATAAAACTGCTGAACTGCATGCCTGGATTACCCAACATAAGCCTGACATTCTCACTATAACTGAAATTTGGCTTAAACCCAGCATAAATGACTCAAGTTGTACCTCCTGGCTGTGATATCATTCATAATGACCGTATAAAGAGGAAAGGTGGTGGTGTTGCTTTAATATTTCCCAACACTTACCACATTTCTCCTTACAGCAAACCAGCACCAAAAGGCAGTTCAGCAGAGCTTCTTATTGGTTTCCTCAACATAAACAATTATAAACAAATATGTAATATTTTCCTTTACACCCCTCCTGCAACAATTCAGCTATACTGGGAGATATCCTGCAGTGGACATCCATAATATGTCCCTACAAATAATACAACTAGGTGATGTGAATGTCAGTTGGTTGGACATAAACTCCAACTCCCCTACATCTAGCATGAACTTGTATGGTTTCACACAACTAATTAATAACCCCACACATTATAACAATGCATCAGATTCCCTATTAGACTGGATCCTAGTATCAGACCTTAGTAAATACACCACCACAGGTACAATGTCAGACTCTCTCAGTGATTATCCCCCAGTCTATACAACCAGACATCTCACACATCCAGTTAAACAGCATATTTATAAAACAATGCATAACATTTCCAAGTTTAACCCAGAAATGTTCATTACTACACTATCTAGTAACTGGAACTTCCTAAAAGTCCTCCCCTAAGATGATAGTGTAAATGAATCCAGTATAACTTTTCTAAATATCCTAATTAGCCTTGCACCTCCTAGAAGGAAGAAACTAAAAATAATGCAATTTGGCTCTCCAAACAGAGTAGAATGCTAATGCACGATAGAGAAAAAGCATGGAAAGAAAGGCAGACATATAAAACACCTGGATATCTTGAAACCTTCACAGTGCTTCACAATCATACTAAAAAGCAAATCAATGAAAACAAAAAAACTGTACTATAATAACTTTCAGAATCAGAATAGTACTAAACACAACCCTAAAAAATTCTGGACATCCTTTAAGAAATCTCACATTCCAGTCAAAAATTCAACTCACCACTTGAAACTGCAATACAGCTCAACTTGTATGTTATAGTTAGTACAGCATCTCTAACCAAGAATATAAATAGGACCTGCTGGAAAGACGGGTATGTATCCCAGTGACTACCCCATCTCTGGAACAGCCTCCCCATTCATGTGAAGCAGAGTTCCACCCTAACCCAATTCAAGTGCAACCTGGAAAATTGGATGGGGAGCAGGAAATTCATCTCTGGCAGCCTGCAAATGGTTCATCTCCCAGCAAGGGCGCCCGCAGGCAGGTGCAAGGGGGTGCATTTGCACCCCCCTGGAATTGGCTGAGCGGGAGATTCATTTACTTTTAAGTAAAAAAAAAAATACATTATATTTTTTGAAGGGTGTTCTACTTTAAGAACGCCCTTTGCGTCCAGTCGCACAGAAGCTTCTGCTTTTGTGCGACTGACTGTTTACATCTTCATCTTCTGCTCCCGCGCAATTTGAATTCCAGAAGATGTCTGGACAATGGATGAAGGTACAAGCAACTGACAGTTTGAGGTCTGGACTACGGATGAAGGTACAAGCGAGAGGTAAGTGTGTGTGTTTGCGTGTGTGTGTTTAAATGATTAGGAGGTGTGTGTCTGTGAGAGAAATAGGTAGCGGCTTGTGGATGTAAAACTACACTCCCAATCATGAGTGGACAGGTGATCCACTGTGGCAACTGACGACCCCTAACAGGGAAAAGCCGAAAGAAGAAGTATGACTTCTTCAAGCCACAGTCTTAAATAACATACTACCATTACAAACCTACATTTCTGCTATTTTTCCCATAAATGTTTTGGCGTCAGTAAACAATTGATATGTTTTAATTCTTTACACTGAGTTTTTTAATTAGGCATATCCATAGTTTTATTAGCATATCCTATTTTC
>NC_056744.1:1803626485-1803679624 GCF_019279795.1 Protopterus annectens
AAGAAACAGATGGAATTAGAATCAACAGAGACATTGAGATGTCTAGAAGCCAAAGAAAATGAGAGGCAAAGGCAACATGAAAAGGAAATGCTGACTCTTTGCCAGGGTCATGGAGGTAATGGGGAAGGGAGTAACCATACCCCAGAAGGAATAAAGGTCAATAAACTTCTTCCTCAATACCAAGAAGGGATAATTTTGATAGTTTTAGTCATATATTTGAAAGAGTATACAAACAGTATAATGTTGACCAAGGGCTCTGGGTATAGTTCCTCACCTCCTTACTCCATGGTAAAGCTGTAACTGTTGTTTCTAAATTGTCTAATACTAATTGTTTAGATTATGATCAAGTAAAGAAATGTTTATGAGTGTTTTAAGTTAAGACCTGAAGCTTATTGAAAAAAGTTTGTGAGCATAGACGCAAGGCAGATGAAAGTGTGTGTGAATATACTGCTGAACTAAGCACTTATTTTCATAGGTGGGTAAGTGGGTGTCAGGCCACCACTTTTGAAAAGCTGTCAGATCTTTTGGTGAGGAAACAAACCCTTAGCACTTTACCTGAGGACATGAGAATCTGGCTGGCAGACCGGGAATGCAACTCTGTGGATGAGTTGGGGAAAAAAGGACACCTATACCTAGCAAGCAGGGCATCCCTGCACAGCAAAGCGATACCCAATGCTGCACATGGATATAAGGGAACCTTCACCTAGGAGGGTATAGTTTGCCTTGGTGAATTTTTTTAGCCTCATTTCACCCTTTGTGAGGTATGGTGTTAATCTCATCTCGAAGGTGACTGATTTGTGGTCAGGTATGAAGAATGTATTTGAATTAACAAAGTCAAGTAACTTTTGGGCTAGTGAGTTAGGGCTAGCATAGGTTTCCCAGTTGATGGTGGGATAATTGAAATCCCCCCAACCAGTGTGTTTGGTAAAATTTGGATTGTCTCCAGTTTGGTCAAGTAAGCTTCATGGGCATCATACCCCATGGAGGGGGATCTATAACTGGCTGTGACTTGAATGGGGGTCTTCCCCACCATAACCTGGACCTGGAGTAACTCCATGGAGATGTTCAGTCTAACTAGATGGGAGATGAATTTCTCTCTAATATAGATTGAAAAGCCACTTCCTTTATTCATTTTGCAGTCTAAAGGTGTGGAATGGATTTTAGCCTTGCAAGGCTGGGGTACTCTCTGAGGTCTTGAACCAGGTTTCTGTGATTGTACAGACATCTACATCTTCTAGTGATAGAAGTGCTTTCAGGGAGTGCAGTTTTTGGTTTAAGCTCTTAGCAGCATGACCCTTATTTTGTTCTGACTGGTTAATTTCACGTCAGTAATGTTGTTTTCCAGACCTTGCCTAAAAAGGCACTATGGGGGAGGCAAGAGCCTTTGCCAGCAGCTGAAAACCTAGAGGTACCAGGATCACAGGATCATATGAAGATACTAGTCTATTTGTCCTGAGGCCCTTATAAGCATAGATAAGAGTTTAGCCCATGTTTAGACAAGTCAGCAGCTGATGCCCCTGTCCAGCAGGAACTCTGCTAGAATACCAAGGGTGTATTTTCTGTTTCCCAACCAGTTTTCCAGGTTGCACTTAAAAGGGGGTAATGAGGTACTCTGCTTGATGTGGAGAGGGCATCTATTCCACAGATGAAGGAGTCTCTGGGACACAAATCTGTCCTGCCAACAAATCTTATTGATGTCACAGACCAGGCTGAGTTTACGCATGTGGGTTACTCGAATGGAGCTTGACTTACAGATATGCAACAGTCCCAACAAGGCGCAAGCCAGGTGCAAACCATCTCTGCCAAAGCAGTGGGGTTTGTCAACCATGGCTACCCAGGCTGACAGGAACTGGATCCCCATTGAATGACACCAAAAACTAAGCTAATTATTGAAATTAATCATTGTTTCTTTATATTGTGGCATTATTCTAGATGAGGGTAGTATGCTGCTCAAGGCTAGGGACACTTGCCTAGGACACATACTCAGAGAGGTAACCATGTCTGTCTTCATATAGTCCAGTGAGGTATGTCTCAAGTCATGCACACCAACTTGAACTATGACAGAGTCATAACGGTACATGCTGCTGAGAGACCTGAGTGCATGTGTGATTTGACGAATACTAGCAGTGGACATGCAGCTGACTGTGACTTTCTCTTTGTCCATCCTGGTGAGTGGGACATCCATGTATCTCACTACTGAGTCTCCAATGACAAGAAAACTTGGTTTTCGAGTGTTAAGCCTTTTTACAGGCTTAGTAAGTGAGACATTGGTGTTGCTATATGTCGTGGATGCTGTGGAGACTGTGTTAGCTGTAGGAGACTTGTGTTTTGCAGGTCTCTGGTGTTTTGGAACATTTTTCAAGAACCTCCTTGTATGTGGATTTACTTGTTTGATGTATACTATGTGTATGAGTAGTGGGTACTATGTGCATATGTAGTGGTGGGTGAGTTGACAACCTCAGTGTTACTGTTTTGAGTGACAGAGAGCATGGATTCTAGATTCTTGGTGTAAATACATCTCTCACACTCTGTACTAGAGTGTATTAGTAGAGGGTTGTCTGTGTACATGAGGCAATTGCTACACCATCTCAAGGGACCCAAGTTAACAAGGTTGGCAGGAGAAACAAGGATAGTCCTACTGTCCATAATGCTAGGTTGAAGACTGTTGTCAGAATCGATCACGGAGGAGTTCAGTGGATGGAGTTATATATAGTGTGTATGTATGTGTGTGTGTGTGTGTGTATATATATATATATATATATATATATATATATATATGTATACACATACACACACACACACACACACACACACACACACACACACACACACACACACACACACACACACACACACACACACACACACACACACACACACCACACATAGACACACATGTATAACACACACATTCACAAATAAAGTTCAGTGCTGTATGTATACACATACACACACATACATACACACACACACACACACACACACACACACACACACACACACACACACACACACACACACACCACACATAGACACACATGTATAACACACACATTCACAAATAAAGTCCAGTGCTGATATGCACATCCCGACCACCCTTCCTGATGGCTGTACTGAATAAAAATAGTAAACATTCCTCCCTTGCTGCTGTATGTGCTGGCAGTTTTGTACTGCAGGTGACATAGCAAACAGTTGCTACAGTTTATACCTGCCTGAGTCCAGGGAGCACTTCAGCACTCATGTTTCAGTTAAAGGAGAACAATAGGATATTAAAGCAGATTGCTCAACCTGCTGTCTCTTTTAGTCCCTGTTATTTGATTCTGGTTCAAAAAATCATCACCACAGCTTTAAAAAGTAATCCACTCTACTGTTTTACCTCGTAGGCTTCCTACCTTTCCGTACTGTTTTAGTTTCAGTTTGAAAACCCAGTTGAAAAACCTCTAGCTGGCTCTTAATTGCTGATGTCACATCTGCCAGACCTCTTGCTGTAGTTACCAGGACGTTTCCTCCCACAAAGTGATGTAACCACTGCCTTATTTGCATGCTCTATAGAAGAGGCAATGAACCTCCCACGTAGTGATGTCAGAGCTTCCTTGCCCAGCCCACTCTATTCTAATCTAAATGACAAACTATAATCTCAATTGTCTGAACAGCCCAACCAATATGTGACAAAGTACAGTGAGGAAGTACAGGGAACAGTATAGTAACAGCTGCATGAACAAAGAGCGTAAATTTGCAATGACCATGCGTACACATGAACTGCATCCTTTTGCATAGGAAGCAAATGTCTGTCACAATTAATAGACAACACTACACAAAGCATGTGATACCTTAATATTAAATTACCACTTAAAAAACATGCGACTACTGTCTGGCAAGTACGTGAAATATACCATGTTTATAGCCTATCAGTTGTTAGCTATTTAACCAAACTGGAAGGAAAAAAACTGGGAGTTTGATGGTTTGCAAAGCTGTGATTTCTCCCAGTGCTATAGAGCTCAGATCTAAATTTGACAGCAGGAGGAGTGCAACAAAAAAGTGTTCCACTATAAGGAAGAGGCTGTGACAAAAACTTTAAATTAGTCAGGTCACCTACTGTGAGCTGTCAATCACATGCAGATAATGGGTCAAATTACCTTTAGGACTTTGACAGCTAGGGAAGGTAGGTGTGAAGGGAGAGGGGAGATTCTTTGAAGAAAGTACAGTTGTGTTCACTTACCATAAATGTAGATGTTTGACTGTTTTCACTGCTGCAGTCATAACATGTGGGTTATCCATGCTGTGGTGGCCCTCAGTCGGCCCAAAGACCAGAGTCAAGGTTTTCTGTGTGTCAGCTGCTGTTGCTTGCTGTCTGACCTCATGTCATCAGAGCTATAAAGGAGAGCAGGCGACGCCATTACCTCAGTTTTTCTTGCCTTAACCAACCAAAGTAGCCCACCCTAAAAAAGGTCAGTGGTCCTGGGGTCCAGGACCCCTATAAAAATGTGCGTCTCCCTAAGGAAAGCAGGTATCAGGGGGAAGGAGGGAGGGAAACTGGGACTGCAGCAGTGAAGACACTTGAACATCTACATTTATGGTAAGTGTACACAACTGTACTATGTTCTTTGTGTTTCACTGCTGCAGTCATATGTGGGAAGATTCCCAAACCTGAAGCAGAGGGTGTGAGGTTGATAGAGGTTAGGAGTGGGTCAGCATGCACTGCAGAGCTGCAGTGGCAAACTCAGCCCTAGTTTTTGAGAATAGGTTTAGGTGGTAATGTTTGGTAAATGTATGGACTGATGTCCATGTGGCAGCTTCCAGGATGTCCTTGGTGGGAACCCTCTAAGGAATGCTGTGGAAGTTAAGGTTGCCCTAGTGGAATGGGTTCTTATGACCGTAGGGGGTGACTTTCCATGTAGGGTGTAGCAAAAATGGATGCAGTGGGCTATCCATTTGGAAATGGTCTGTTTGGAAATTGGCTTCCCTTGTGCCCCTGCTGCAAAACTGACCAGAAGCTAGTTAGTTTTCCTGAATGCTTTAGTACAATCCAGATAAACCTGTGCACATGTAATGTATGCAATATTATTTCCCCCTTGTTCTGGGGCTTTGGGAAGAAGGTGGGTAGGTGGATGGCCTGATTGAGGGTTACATCTGATACCACCTTTGGCATAAAGGAGGGGTTGGTTCTCAGGGAGACCCTGTCTGCATGGAAAATGATAAATGGCTCAATGGCCATTAGTCCTTGAAGCTCTGACACCCTCCTTAGTGCTTGAAGCTCTGACACCCTCCTGACTAAGTAATGGCCAGGAGAAAGGCAGTTTTCCAGGAAAGGTACTTCAATTCTGCAGATGCTGCTGGTTCAAAGAGGGGCAGAGTAAGCTTTTCTAAGACATAGTTCAGATCCCAGACTGGGGTGGACAGTCTTCTGGGAGGTCTGAGATTAGAAGCCCCTCTAAGGAATTGCTTGAATAAGGGGTGGGAGAACAGGGATTGTTCTGTATCAAAGTGAGCCGAGATGGCAGAGGCATGGATTTTTATGGAGGAGAAGGCAATATGAAACTGTCTCAAAATGTTCAGCAACAGCCTGTCCTTTTCTGGTTTTGTCAGGTATAAAATATCATCATCTGCAAAGAGAGCCACATTTTCTTGACTACCATACCAATTGTCTTCTTGAATTTATGAGTCCCTTATTTTCTTTGCCAATGGTTCTAAATATAATCCAAATAGCAAAGGGGAAAGAGGCCACCCCTGCCTGGTTCCTCTGCTCAATCAGAGATTATCAGACAGGACCTCTCTCACTTTAATTTTCATACCCAATGTGTCAAATATCCTCCTAATCAACCTTATAATTTTATCAGGGAATGTGTATGCTTCCATTGCCCTGCTCATAAAGTCCCAGCTTATTCTGTCAAATGTTTTCTCTGCATCAAGAAACCACCAATGACAATTTCCCTTTGGATCACCAATGTTCTGTTAATGTTGTCAAATGTTTGCTACCCTCCACAAAACCACAGTGATCCATATCTATCAATTTTGGTATCATTTTTGCCATTCTTTTAGACATTATACAGATAAACACTGTGTAGTTGTGGAGCCTGTATGAAGGTGGATCCGATGGCTCTTTACCCTCTTAATGTATTACATGTACCACTGATTTCTTCCAGGATGCTGGTACTTCTCCTTCTCTTAATATCTTGTTCAACAAAACCTTTCAGATCTTTATCACTTTTTCCCTCCTAGCTTCCAAACTTCCACAGGAATACCATCATACCTCTCAACTGCACAGATTTTCGCAGAATGTCCAGATTTTTGCCTTATATTTTTGGACCATTTTTCATAGAATTGTGGCTTTCTGGCAAATTAGTGACAAATCATTAAAGCTTGAAGTTAGAAAATAATGACAGACATTTGAATTACAGACTTCATACCCTTCAGAAAATTCATGCTAATGCAAAACCTGTTATTCTATCAACTTTCTAAGTTTGTAAGAGCAATATTTCGAAATTGTCACTATTTGTACCAATTTTTTATGGCTTTGTCCAGATTTCTTACTCTAAGAGGTTGAGATATGAATACCATATTTTTCCTGGGGTCTTTCCTGTGGATTAGTTATACATCACCATTTTACCTCATCTACTCCTAGCCTAACTGTTAGTAACTGAGCCTCAGCTACCTCTAACCTTGGCATATTTAATTATTCCGTAAACATCTCCATTTGTATCTTTTCTTGATTTCCACATTTCTCTGCTTTATACAGACTTTCATAGAATTTCTGAAATATTTCTAGTACCTCTACAGGATCTCTTGTTACCTTCCTTGTTATAGGCTCCCTAAGCTTGGAGACAGCCTTTCTGTTGCCTGAGTCATTCTGCTAAAAGATTTTGTGCTCTAGAATTATCATCAAAAAACAGTTGCTCAACAGCAATCTTTTTAAACTCATGCGTATTATCGAGGTAATCCATTATTTTCTGTTTAGCATTCTGTAGTTGCTCCTTTTCTTGTTTTGTGAGATTCCCCTATTCTGCAATATTTTAACATTTGTTAATCCCTCTAACTAATTCTTGTTACTTCTTAACCATATCTCCCTTTTATTTCCATCCTGTTTTTAAACTTTACTTTAAATGTTATGCCACTCCCTAGCTATATTTTCAGAAGAAATTATATCTTCTGTAATAGGTCCTGAATAATTTCAACTACCCATTCCTTAAATTCCTCTGTTTTCAAAACATAGGTGGGAAAGTGCCAGTGTCTCATTTTTATTTCATTACCCTGTGCTTTTATTTAAATTATTGTTGCATGATCTGAAATAGTTATTGAGTGCGTATCAAGAACTTCAATTAAATGCACATGTTCCTGTGAAATGTAAATTCTGTCTAGCCTAGCTCAGTTTTTGTTCCTTGGGGAATTATATAAATTCACTCCAACCTCCAAGTACTGAATTCACATTTTCCATGCCAAATATTTTCATAAAAGTCTACCTGCCTTTGTTATGCTTTTCCTTCTGGGACCTCCAGACACACCTTCACTGTTGCAAAGCAAATTCCACTCCTCACCTATAAATAATATTCCTTGCTGAAAGTTGATTATTTCTCCCAGAATTTTCTTAAGCTCCATTATAGCAGTTTTAGGTGGAATATAAATGCATGCCAGTGTAATCCTCCTCCCTTGCCAGTAGCCCCTTAGTAACACAAATCTATCATTATATCTTTGTTATCCTCTTCTATCATGTTTGGAGCTCCTCTTGTGATTAATAAGTACTCTTTTTCTTTGTCCTAGGTAGTCCACTGAATAATCATCCTGAAAACTTTTATCAAATTTACATGTTCAATTCTTTGCAAGTGTGTCTCCAGTAGCATAGCTACCTGCACTCTACATTTGTTAATATAGATCACTACAGTTTCTTTTTTGTATTTATCTGTGAGACTGTTAACATTTAAATATATTACAGAAAGCATCCTGGAATTTAAAAAGTTACTATTCCCACCTTTTATGTACAACACCTTATTTGTTTTATGTCTAGTTCCAGCTTTTGTAATACATGAATACACTGTCTGGCAGTTTGAACTTTTATACAGTTGTTTCTTATCATATCCATTTAAGCCTATGTCACATCTTACAAAAAAAGAAGTTATGTCTTACCATAACGTTCCATCTGTGTTGTTGATCTTCATTCATTCATTACTGATGGGTTATTGGTTCCGTCCTCGGAACTGAGCCAGCCAATATCAAGCTCACGTCAGCCAAAAACTCTCGAGCGAAGGTCCTACCCAGAATGGTCTGCTCCCTGTTACCTCAGATCGAGTTTGCAAGTTGACAGATAAAAGTAGAGGCTACCTCTGGTCATAACAGACCTAAAATAAAGGAGTATATGAGATCAACCAAGAACCTCCTGATGGGGGACGGCGGGTGGGAAGTAATGAATGAACAAAGATCAATAACACAGATGGAATGTTATGGCAAGACATAACTTCTTTATCTGAGGATGTTAATCTTTGTTCATTCCTTACTGATGGGACAGAGTCCCCAGCTACCTGTATCCCTGGGAGACCCTCATGGAAGGACATTCCTGAGCACCATGGAGCCAAAATAAGCTCTACCTCTGGAGGCCAAGTCCAATTTGTAATGAAGAATAAAGGTATGAGGTTTGGCCCAAGTCGCAGCTGAGCAAATATCATTGAGGGAAGCCTTAGCATGGAAAGCTGCTGAAGTTGCCATAGACCTTGTAGAATGTGCTTTCACTCTGTCAGGCAAGGAGACCTTGTTTTTGTTGTAGATAAAGGTAATACAGTTTCTCAACCATAAAGCCAATGTAACTTTTGAGACAGGGTGACCTCGTTTTGGTCCAGAAAAAGCCAGGAATAGTTGGTCTGATTTACGGGTAGATTTTGTTCTGTCCAGATAAAATTGTATTTGCCTATGAACATCCAAGGAGTGCAGGCAATACTCTTCCTTGTTAGAGTGGTTAGGAAAGAAAACTGGAAGGTCAATAGATTGGCTGATAGACCACTCTGACACCACTTTTGGTAAAAGGTAGAATTAGTTCTCAGTGATACCCTATCCTTATGGAAGATAAGATAGGGAGGTTTGATGCATAAGGCTTGAAGTTCTGACAAGCACCTGGCCGATGTGATTGCAATCAGAAACAAAGTTTTCCAAGAGAGATATTTTACATCACATGAAGATGCAGGTTCAAAGGGGGGGGGGCTGTTAGAGCTTGCAGAACCAAGGCCAAATCCCAAGGTTGTATTGGTTCTCTAAAGGGAGGTTTTAAGTGGAAAACCCCCTTCAAGAAGGTTTTACAGAGTCTATGTGACATAAGCAAAGCATCCTGAAAATCAATGTTTAAATTTGAGATGGCAGCTAAATGCACATGAATAGTAGAGGCGGACACCTCAGAGTGGAAAAGATGCGATAAGTAATCCTAAACCACTAAATCTGGGGCTGACAAGGGGTCTAATTGTTTATTCACTGCCCATAAAGAGAACCTTTTCCATTTATTAAGATAGGTTAGTCTGGTGGATGATTTATGAGATGCAATAAGAATACTGCGCACAGGGGACAATAGGTTTTCATGCCTGGCACTCATTGGAAGTGGAGAAACCAAGCTGTCAGTTTCAGGGTTGTTAGATTGGGGTGAGTCAGACCCTGCGGATGGGAGATCAATGTTGGGGATGGATTGAGGAGACACGGTTGATCTAGCAGGTGAGGCCAGAGGAAGGAAAACCAGACTTGTCGAGGCCAATATGGAGCAATGAGGATCACTTTGCTCTTCAACTGTCGTGCTTTCTTCAGAAACTGGGAGATGAGGGGAAGAGGAGGATAAGCATAAAGTAGACCCGTGGGCCAAGCGTGGACTAGATCATCTCTCAGTGACTGTCCCCGAGGGGGGATTAGGGCAAAATAGTTGCTGCACTTGTAGTTGGTTGGGGAGGCAAATAGGTCACAGCAAGGCTGGCCCCAGTGGTTGAAGATTCTTGCTGCTATCATAGGATTGAGGGACCACTTGTGAGGTTGCAGAATGCACCTGCTCAATTTGTCCGCTATCACGTTGGAGCTCCCGGGAATGTATGTTGCAATTAGAAAGCAGTTGGAAGTTATTGCCCATTGCCATATTCTCAAGGCCTCTCGGCATAACGGGTAAGATCTGGTGCCCCCTTGTTTGTTGATGTACCAGACTACTGACATATTGTCTGACTGGATCGCAATAGTCCCTGATGGAAGGATGGCATGAAATGCTTGCAATGCTAGTAGCACCACCCTCAATTCCAGGACATTGCTATGCAAAATGGCCTCTGTCTCTGACCAGGTGCCTTGGACCAAGTTTCCCTGACATAACCCCCCCCACCCCATCAGGAAGGTGTCCGTGGTCACTGTGTCTATCAGTTGATGGGGGGGGTTGAAGGGGAGAGACCATTGTTGGGGATTTCGAGACATCCACCAGAGTAAATCTTGCTTGCAACTCTGAGTTACACTTATCTAAAAATACAAAAGATGTTGTAGAGGGTACCACTGAGTGAGAAGTAGCCACTGAAGGAGCCTCATGTGGAATCTGGCTAGAGGAACAATGGTGATCGAGGCTGCCATTGTCCCCAAGAGTTGGAGTATAGATCGAGCAGGAGATTTGTGGTGACAGAGCAGCAGTTGAACCTGTTGCCTTATTCTTTGAAGCCTGTGGTGTGGAAGGGATCCTGTGCAATTTCTCATGTCCAACAGTACCCCTATAAATTCCAAAGACTGAGATGGGGTCGTGTTGGATTTCTCCCAGTTTATAGTGATTCCCAGGCTTTGAACTGTGAGGAGAGTGTAGTGCAGGGCTTCCTCCAGTAGATGCTTGGTGGGGGTGGTGAGGAGCCAGTCATCTAGATATGGAAATGCCTGGAATTCTTGAAGTCGCAAGTGAGTGATAACCACTGCCATGCATTTGGTGAACACTCTGGGGGCTGTAGAGAGACCAAAGGGCAGAGCTCGAAATTGGTAGTGACTGTGGAAGTGGAGGTATCTTCTTGAGCGTTTGTCCATTTTTATGTGGTAATACTCATCTTGAAGATCTACAGAGCACTTCCAATCATCTTCATCCAGAAGTGGAAGGATAGACTGAACCATGACCATCCGGAATTTCTCTGTTTTTAAGAATTTGTTCAGTGTGCTGAGATCCAGAATTGGTCTGCAGTCCATATGTCTTTTTTGGCACTAAAAAGAACCTTGAGTAAAAACATGATCCTATCTGGTCTGCGGGGACCATCTGGATAACTCATTTTTGTAGCAGCTTTTGGATTTCGTATCCTGCTACTTCCCTTTGAATGAGTGGAACATCGGCTAATACTCTGGATGAGATTGGACAAAGATGGAAGGGGATGTGATAGCCTTTGGATATTATCCATTGTACCCAAGAGTTGGTGGTTATATTTTGCCATGCAGTGGGGTACAAGGAAAAATGATCCCTGACCGCTTCCAGAGGTGAGCAGTCGGGTAACGCTTCAGGAGTGCTGAAATGGTTGGCCAAAGAAAGAATCTCTGGAACCCCAGTTTTGCAGACCTCATCTGCCCTGAACGGGGCATCTTCCATTGGAGTTTCCCCCTCTGCCTCTAAGGGAGAACTCGGTACATGCATCCCGGAAAGAAACCTGTGATTTCCTATGCCAAATCTTCCCAGTCCTTTGATTTCTGGAATAGAATCACTGAGGAGTGGAGTGTCTGACACCAACAGCAGACAGGGTCTTGCCATCTTGTTCGCACCTAGCCAGCATTTCTTTCACTTTAGGGCCAAACAAAGAAGTGGTCTCAATGGGTGCGTTCATGAAGGAAGCCTTAAAGGAGTCCGCAAAGTCACAAAGGTGCATCCAGGCATGTCACCTGGTGACTATACCCATGCCTGCCTCTCTAGCCACCCCTTCCATTGCATGAGAAATAAGATGCATGGAAGAGTTGGAAATGGACTCTAGGGTGGCTATCTGAGAAGCCACATTGTCACGGACCTTGTCAGAAACAGCTCCTGCTAAGGTTTCAGAGAGCTGGTTGATAAGATCCCTCTAAAGCCTGGTAAAGTGTGCCAAATAGTTCAAAGACCTTATGGCAAGGTTGATGAAGCAAACACATGCTTCCCTAGTCTGTCTATCACCCGAGACTCCTTGTTGGGTGGATGGACACTTTGGCTCTCTTCTGCCAAATCCTTCTTAGTTGCAGCTGCCACCACCATAGCATCTACTAGAAGACCCCATGACAAATGTGGGTGCTCAGCTGGGGGTGATAATATTTTATCTGGTCTCCTTGGTATCACTTTCAGGGTGTCAGGAGCCTTCCATGTGGGCTGGATGATGAGCTAGATGAGCTCATCGGCCAGTGGGGTGGCCCAGGAGGTAGAGGGCCGGGCATGCCTGCAGGAATACGGATTCCTCAGAGGAAGGATTAGAGGACTTCCAGTCACCCCTCTGTCTAAGGATCTCGAGGATGTCACCAAAGGACACCTCATGAGAGGGTGACCGTGGGGACCCTTCCCCATCATCAAAATCTGTATCTTCAGTCAACGACTCCTCAGTGGAGTGCATGTGCTTCCTCTTGCATGACACTTTGCAGGGTACTTCCTCAGTGGGAGGTTCTGGGGAAGATTGCAAAGAGGGAGGCCTCCTGAGGTGGAGAAACCTGAGACCCTTGTGCCTGGTGTCCAGTGGTTGTGGTTTGTGACAGTTGCGGCACAGAGGGGGGAGAGGACTCCGACATGTGGGGTTTGCCAGTGGAGGCAAGCACCCTCTCCATGGCCTGGAAGGCTGGCCCACCCAAGGAAGGATGGGAGCCCACAACCAAGCATGACAACCTCAGAACTGTGGTCACACCCCACCCAGACAAGCCCACCCCCAGACCAGGAGTCTCAAGAGGACCATGAACCGTGAGAAAGAGAGGATCCCTGGAGGGTGCCATAGACAAAATCGGTGTGGAACCAGGAATGCCCTCCCCATGGTACAGCCACTGGCCTGAGAAGAGCCTGATGCCCAGTGCACTGAGGGCCACAAAGACGACTCCGGTTCCAAAGTGAGGTTCACTACTGGAGTCGGAGGAAGGGAAGCTGCTGTCAGAGTAATAGGCTTCAAAACTTGGGTAGAAGTCAAAGGAGGAGTGTACATTGGGGTTTGAGGAGATATATGTTCACCTGAAGGAGGGAACATGGACTTCGATGGGTGAGAGAGACCTCTGGCCACAAGCAACTGGTCAACAAGCCGCAACACATCTTGCTCAGAGAGACTCTTGGCTGAACTCATGGAGAAAGCTGATGGCGATTCTGGCCTTTCTAGAAAAGGACTATATTGACTACCAGCAAATGGATCCAAGGAAGGAAAATACTTGGTTCTTGCTAATTCAAGAGGTGCAGAGCCTGGAACCGAGGAGATCTGCACCGAAGAAAATGGTGTGGAAGTAGTCTGCACCGATGTCAGTGCCATAGAAGTTGAAGGTGTCTGCACCATAAATGCAAAAGTCTGCCCCGATGGGTACAGTGCCATTGAGGAAAGTGTCTGCACTGGTAATAAGGGCAGTGCCAAGAAGGACTGCACCAAAGAACATGTCGGGGCCAAAAGGGTCTGTGCTGCGGAGTACAGAAAAGTCATACTCGGAGCCGAAGGGGATTGTACCAACGGTGCCAAAGGGGATTGTACCTGTATGGACGGTGCCGGTAAGGGCTGCAACAGAACTGCCAGAGCCATAGTTGTCTGCACCGGGAACTCCAGTGCCGGTGTTGATAAGGAAGACATGGCTGGAGCCAGAATCATTTGGGGTGGTGCAGAGCCTGGAGCCGACAGGGTCACAGGTGGCAGTGCCGAAGTAGTAATCAATTTCACCTTCTTATGAGTCGACTCCCTATGATCTCCAGAGGGAGAAGAAGGGAGTGACCTCGATGATGAAGAAGAATGCCTCTTACAGGGTTTAACAGGAGGGGGTGAGCCCTCTGACACAGAAATAGCCTGAGAGAAAGGAGATTTGAGAAGACCTTTCAATATTAATTTATTCTTCCTCTCATTAAGAGTCCTGGTTGAAAAATTTTTACAAATCCCACACGGGGGATCCACAGTAAGGTGGGAGACATTCAGACAGTAGACACATAAGTCATGGCCATCGGAAAGCAGTAACTTATGGCCGGAGTCCTTACACTGCTTGAAACCAATGCTAGTTTTCTTATCTGACATAATGATGTGGAGAAGAAGAACAGTATGAAAAGGAAGAGGAAAAGCTACCCAAAAGGGTAGGAAGAGAAACGGAAGGATTACCAATGATGGTGATGAAGAATTACCTCAAAGGTAAGAAAAAAGTTAATAAGTATACGATAGGGTAGGAAAATATTATTAGAAACTATATGAAAATATTTAAAGTAAGAACAATGTATAAAACTTTCAAAAAAATTAGGCACTTAGCTGAGAGTGGCTTGACAGGGCTGTACAGCAACATGGCAAATGAGATCTGCATTAACAGGGAGCAGAGCATTCTGGGTAGGGCCTTGGTTCGAGAGTTTTTGGCTGATGTGAGCTTGATATTGGCCGGCTCGGTTCCGAGGATGGAACCGATAACCCATCAGTAAGGAATGAATGAAGATTAACAACATTGGATCATTTTGTTTTATTGAAAGCCCCTAACAAAACAAAACACCCCAATATCCCCTAAAACCTATTAATTTAATACTACCATGCAAAAATATGCACATCTTGAAATATTGAAGTTTTAATCTCCTAATAGGAACAAATGTCCCAAACTGACAGCTGCACTCACAGACTTTTTCTCCCTCCTAGCTTCCACACTTCCACAGAAATACCATTTATTACTAAACTTATTACTAAAAGAAAGGTATCCATGCTAAGATGCATGGTGCACCCTGTGCTTTTAAGTAGTATCTTGTTTTCTCTTGTCTTTATAGTTCTAGGTCTATATTAAATCAGCAAATGCTTGAAATAGTGAACGCTGATTTATCGACCCTTTAAAAGTGAAACCTTGAAATCCTGAAGACACGGAACAGCAATTTTTTTCCAGGGAAAAAATTGCTGTTCCACAACACACCCACCTCACCCCCCCATACCCCCTACTTAAATATATCAACTCCGAGATCGCACCACAGTGGAGGAAATGGCAAAGCCCCAAAAATGGACCAGCAATTTTTTTCCCTGGGAAAAAAATCGCTGTTCCATGTCTTCAGGATTTCAAGGTTTTACATTTAAAGAGTTGATAAATCAGTATTCGCTATTTTAAGCGTTCACTGATTTAATATAGACCCATAGTTCTCCCAACTGAGAAATCAACTGAATGCTTTCAGAGAACATTATCTCCTAGCCAATTACCCTTTATCATATTGTCTCCATGGAGACATGAGGACCAGATAAAGAATTGCTACTAAGCATTCATTTACTTGGTAGAATAAACACTTATAACAGTCAATATTCTTTTTCATTTACTTGATTTTTCTTAAAACTTGTTACTAGATCAAGCTAAGAGCTGCAATCCAGTCATCCCCCAAGCAAAAATGAGAAAAAGCACACTCATTATTTATTTTGTCATGCTCTTTAAACTGAACCTTTCTTCTTAATAACTGAGAAAACTTTACTTTATAGCATGCAAAGGAAATAACGCACTATAAAATAGTATTATTAAGAAAAAAATTGTTTTAATTAAAGCTTTCTCCCTCCTCCTCCTCCCAACCCCAAGTATTTTTCTGAACATTAATGACATGAAGTAGGGAATATGCTTTAGAGCCCCCATAAGTCCAACATGAAGTAAGGCATAGGCTTTAGAGTCCACCAAAAGTCCAACAAAGTCCAATAAAGTTCAATATTTCCAGATTTTCTTGTTCTGTCATATTTCAAAAATATTAATTATTGTTTTCTAATCCCACATTTGTCAACTTCCCAGTTACTGGTTTTATTGTTGTTCATCTCCATCTCCCAAATCCCATTTCTGCTTTGTTTCCAATGTACTCTTGAATCTTCTAATCAACTCTCATAGTCTTTTCCTTCTCTCCAGCATTTTACACCAAAACATTGTAAACAGTTTTATTGGTACACTCTCGCTGCAGTCTTTTTTACTAGAAGAAAAAGCAGCAGAATTTCCTTCTTTTTTTACAGCTCACTTTTTGTTGGACAAACATTTGTATTTTCTTCTTAGCATGTACATAATCAAAAAATGATGTTGTCCCTCCAAGGAAGAATATTTTGAAGATAGCTGGGTACAGCAGTTTGAATCTCACTCCTGATTGTCGACATTCCCTGAATAGTGGAATAAATTTACTCCTCTTCAGTCTGCTGTACAATGAGTAATCATTCTCCACAAACACTCTGTCTCCTACTTTTAATACTTTGTCCATCTGCCACAGCGTTGTCAGAATTGATTCCTTCTATTGGTAGGATTGTTTCTTTACTATTGAAGGTCTAGGCTGCTTTCTCATAGACAGGTTTGGAGCATACACATAATGTTCCATTTCAATTAACAACTCCTGCTGTGGAATACCAGTCCAGTTGCTTATTTGTGCTTTCATAAAATTAATACAGTCTGTTTCTTCCAGCTTCTCTAATGCAGCTGAAAATCTCAGCTTTTCCATACATGCTCTGTCCTCTAATTATATTATATTTTGAAACATCTCTTCTTCGGCAGTCTCATAGCCAGCCTTTTCTTCATTTCAACCTCTGATTTTTGCAGTTTTATCACTTCAGCTGAATATTTTTTTAAAAGCTTCTTCCATTTTTCCAGCCTTTTGTTGTTTGAGCTGATATACTCCATCTGGGTTTTGTTTATTTTAACCACATCAGTGTGCAGTTGTCTTATACTTACTGGAAGTCATGCCCAGAGCTTGCACTGCTTTTTGCAGAACAGCTGCAGTATTTTCCCCTGGCAGTGTTTTTTCTTCACCTTTTATAACTGATTTTCTTTCAGGTCCATTATATTTCTTTTTTCCTGGCATATAGGCAGTGCACATACTAGCCATTTACTAAAATTTACCCAGAAACACAAAAGTCCACTTGCGTTCTCTGCTGAGTTCCTGTTTCCACACTGGAGAGTTAGAATTAAGTTGTTACTCAATGTGCAGCCATCTTGGAAGTTTCTCCCTGGTACTTTTATTGAGTTAGGACAAGGGTCATAACCTCCAAGGTTTGTTAGGGTGGATGTCCCTGTTAAGAAAAAGTAGAAAAAGTACAGTTGTATAAAATCTGACCATAACAATAGATGTCCTTTTATATCACTGTTGCAGTATTCTACATAAAAGGATGTCCAACCTAGGGTAACCCGACAGCCAGTATGCAAGACTAAAAAATCTTGTATGCGTCGTACATAACATTTATGCTCCCCACAGAGAACATAAGGCACAAAAGGGAGATATGGACACAACTACCCAGTACTTCTCCACCACCAGTTTGAACATCTTTTTTGTCAGGTGGTCTGAATGCCTTGTTCCTGTACTGAATATTTAGGAACACCAGATAAGTGCTCTTTTTTTTTTTTACTTTTCTTGGTCTTGCATTTTATTTAACTACCTAGCGTTCATGTTGTCCAAGAGGGAAAAATGTCAATGTGGGAGGCAGATTCCCCATAAGGATCTTCATGAAGAGTGTCTTTTTTATTTGGTTGCTTCCCATGATCAGAACTCTTGTAGCATCTGTTAAGGCATTTCTGCCTAAGACACTCAGAAGCCATTTGTCTTCCCTGACAATTTATCTTAAGAATTGACAGCTGAAACATTTAGCCCAGGGTACCATGGCAGGATCCTTTAACCTCAAGATACTCCTGCTAGGTAAAAAGAAGACAAAGAAGTCTTGGATGGATTCTTTAGCTGTCCAGCCTCAAATGAATGTCCCTGTAGAAGCAGGTAATAGCTCTGTGTGTTGTTTGGCATCTATGTCAGATTCCTCTGCTGCAACCCCACTGAATGGTGGCATGGATCTGTCTTTTTGCGCATCCTCTGAGCCTTTACAGGCTTCTGCTCTGGATTTTGAGGTGAAATTGCTGTTGCTTATCTCAGAGGGTCCTAGAGGAATTCTGCAGACATTGGTCAGGGAGGAAGTTCTTGTTTTTCTTATCTAATCTCACCAGAGGTTGGAACCTCAAGTATTTGTTAGGGCTGATGTCCTTTCTAAAAAAATACAAAAACTGAAACACATGTTGGTTTGTCCCAAGGATCATCAAAGGGAGTGGCAAGAGTTTACTCATGGCTTGTTTTCTGTCTTAATGGCCCTAGATCCTGCTGAAGCTGTTTCAGTTTCCTCTCCTCCTTGGTCCTCTACCCATTCTATATGGCTTAGGGAACCAGAGCCCTTGGATGAGGCTTCAGTGTCTGGTGAGGGGTCTTTGTCGTATTCTTCACAGATGCCTTTGGCTTATGGTTCTGATGAAGAGGAGTCTGTTAGCCTTGAGTCTCCTTTCGAGGAATCGTTCTTTGGTGACACAGTTGCTAAGGTGATGGAATTCTTTATGTGAGATTATTCTCAAGTGTCTAATATTCAGAGAAGAGATTATGAGTTGCTTCAGGTGGATACTCCTAAACCATTGGCAGTTCCTCCTGTGTTGGCTACCTTGTTAAATACTTTCATTGCTGCTTCCAAGTTTCCTGATTCTTTGCCTCTTGCTCCTAAGAAACCCGATAGGTTCTATAAGGTTCCTGAGGATTGTCAATTTGTATTTAAATGTCCTTCTGCTGATGCTGCTATGGTGCCACTCTCTTCTGACAAACCTTGTAAACTTTTGCAGTTTTCCATACTTTTGCCTTCTGATAAAGACAGTAGGGCAATGGAAAGGAGTGGTAAGAAAGTTTACACTGCTTCTACTTTGGCCTTTAGGGTTATTAATTACCAGACCCACATGACCAGATAAGCTATGGCCTTGATTGCTCAGGCTTGTCAAGTTATCTCTGACCTCTGATTCTGAGGGCACATCCTCTACCTTACCTTTTCTAGGTTCTGCTTCTTAAATGACTTGTCACTCCATTAAGTGTAGCTGCTGCTGACACCTCTTCTAGAGCTTTTGGGTCCATTATAAGGTGGTATTCTTGGATTTGTCTCTAGTCTGTGCCTGAGGATATTAAGGCCAAGTTGTTGGATGCTCCTTTCGATAATACACATCTTTTTGGGACTGCTGCTGTGGACATGTTTAATTCTTTCCAAGAGAAAAGCAAAGTCCTGCAAGACCTTAAATATATTTGTGTCTCTCCTATTTCTAAGTTTGTTGAGGGCTCTTCTCAGCCTTTCACCTCCCATTCAGTTTCTTGTGCTTTTTTACCCCCGCTTCTATGTAGAATACTGTAACAGTGGCAAAAATGGACATAGTACAGTTTTGTAAAATTTGACCACAACAGTAGATATCCTTCTCTTCAGTGTTGCAGTATTTGCTCCCTCTCTCTAACTCCCTCTTGTTAATTCTGCATTTTTTCCTTCTGGATGTGCATGGACTCCTTTGTCCAATGGAGACTGTTCTCTTCTTGGGCAATTCACTTCTGGGTAGTTGCGTCTGTATATCCCATTTATAGGTTTATAGGTTCATAGGTGTTTACTAGGCTAATGACCACAAGAGCCTTTTTAAGCCTAGCCATGCATCCCAAATCTCTGACAAGTTCTGTTACCCTTGATAAGTGTAGGCAGGGGTGTTGGGAGATGAAACATTTACAAGCAGGAGCCTGGAAGATGAACCATTTACAGGCTGCCTGTGTCCATTAGAGACATAGGTGCCAAACCAGGGATGAATTTCCTGTTAAGAAAAACAAAAAAGTACTGAAGCTAACACAGCTGAAGGTAAAACAATAAACTTTAATGCACACAAAAGAGAGTAAGCACTTTCACGGTGCACTCTCACCACTTCATCAGACTGAGAGCACACCGTGAAAGCGCTTTCTCTCTTTTGTGTGCATTAAAGTTTATTGTTTTACCTTCAGCTGTGTTAGCTTTGGTACTTTTTTTGTTTTTCTTAGTAGTTACTTGTTACTGTACCGTTCTGTTTTTATTCTAAGCATACTTTTTACACTTATGAATTTCCTGTTCCCCATTCAATTGTCCAAGTTGCACTTGAATTGGGTTAGGGAGGAACTCTGCTTCACATGCATGGGGATCCTGTTCCATAGATGGGATAGTCTGTGGGACACATACCTGTCTCTCCAGTAGGTCCTATTTATATCACAGGCAAGGTTTAAGTCTTTAGAATGGGTAATTCTGGTGCTGCTTGTTTTGTGGCAAAAGGTCCATCAGAGTGGCGGGGGGGGGGGTCTGACAATGCCCTGTATGCCAGGCATAGATCTCCCCTCAAAAACCTGTAGAAGCTGTAGAAGACAAAGTATAGGGACAGGGCGTTGAGGCAGTCTGCAGAGGACATTTTACTTATGTCCTGTATTCTTTTAGTTAGGAACCTCTATGGACATTCCAATTGTTGTATATGCCCGGTTAGGTATATACCAAAGGGGGCACTGTACTCAATAATAGGTCTGATAAATTGCGAATAGAGTGGAACAATGACTTCCTTGGACTCAGATGCCATACCTGTGTTTATAAGTTGTGCAACATAGAATGATTTCCTCACTACTGTAGACACATTATGGTCAAAGGCTAGCATCATCTGCAAATTTAGTCAGCCAGAGACCACTGACATTGACCATGACTTCAGAGAAGTAAATGCCAAAAAAGAGTGGTCCAAGAACTGATCCCTGAGAAACTCCACTTGTCTGAGTATTGGATTGCCCCGGATGGGACATCCTTCTATGTAAAATAATGCAACAGTGAAGAGAAGGACATCCGTCCAGGGCAGCCTAATGTTCAGCCATTATACCAAAGCCTTATGATCTTGCATACATCACACATATGCTCCTCACATAGAACGTAGGACATAAAAATGATATACAGATGCAGTTATCCAGAACTGAAATGCAACAGTAGAGAACAGTATCCACAGGACAAAGGAGTCCATGCACACCCAGGAAGAGAAAATGCAGAAGAGAAAGGGGAGAACCCCCAGCCAGGAGGGAATCCAAAACAAAAAAACAGAACAAACAAGAGGAGGTTTGAGGGAGGGAACAAATACTGCAACACTGAAGCGAAAGACATCTACTGTTATGGTAAGATTTTACACAATTGCACTATGTCTTTCTGTATCACTGCTGCAGTATTCTTTACCATAGGGACAGCAAAAAATCTCAAGAAATAGAATGGGAGGTGGAAGGATGAGATGAGCCCTCAAAATACCCACATGAAATGGTTCTAGCAAGCCACATTCAATTCATAATGCTTAGTAAAGGTTTGCACTGAAGACCCCAAAGTAGCAGCTTCAAGAATGGAACTGGTGTCCAACCCCTTGATGAAAGCACAGGAAAGGCAGCAGCTGTAGTGGAATGAGCTTTAACACAAGTAGACAAAGATTTGCCATGAAAAGAACAGCATAAAGAAATGGCCTTAGTTATCCAGGAGGAGATTGTTTGCTTAGAAACAGTCAAAGTCAATGTCCCTGGATGAAAGGAAACAAAATGCTGGTCAGACTTACAAATGGCCTTAGTTTTATCCAATTAGTACCTGAGCTGTCTGCAAATCCAAGGTATCCAAGACCCTCTCACTGGCAGACTGAGGAGAAGGGAAAAAAGAAGGAAGTTGTACTGACAGGTTCAAGGAGAAGTCATTCATTACCTGGGCATTAAAGAAGGATTAGTACGAAGGAACACCCTGTCCCTGTGAAAAAAAAAAAAAAAAAGGAAGAATGCCCATAAAGGCCTGAAGCTCAGCAATACCTCGAGCAGAAGTAGGAGACAGCAACAAAACAGTCTTCCAGGTACAATGTTGCAAAGCAGCAGAACCTGCAGGCTCAAAAGCAAACGGATTACATTTTTCTAAAAGAAAATAAAGGTCCCAATGAGGAGGAATGTTTCCTTGGAGACCTAATATGTAGGACGCCTTTAAGAAATTTTTTGACCTCAAAACGAGAAGCCAAGGGAGGATTCAAGGGCAGACAAGCAGAAATGGCTGACAAATGGACCATCACAAAAGAACATGCCAAGTCAGACTGGAGCAACTGACACAAATAAGAGAGGACCAAAGTAACTCCCTCAGAAAGGGTCCTGTTACGAGCATGGCACCAGCCAGAAACTCTTTTCCATTTGATTATTTAAGACTTTCTGGTAGAGGGTTTCCTTGCCTCCTGTAAATCCCCTAGCACATCCTCAGAAAAAAAGGTGCCTGAAAGGGATCAAAACCCTATTGCCCACAGTGCCAGTGGAAGAGTGGATAAGTGAGGATGGCTGAGAGACCCCTTTTGCCCTGTGTGAGGAGTTCCAAACTTTGAGGCAACTTGAGGTGATTGTCCCTTGTCAGATGCATTTAGAGATGGAACCAGTGCTGTCTTAGCCAAAAGAGAGTCACAAGATTTTTGGGAAGTCCAGCTGAATCTTTTTCAGGACTCTTGGAAGTACATGAAGAGGACGGAAAGCATAAAAAATCCCCTTCCAAGGAAAAGAAAGTGCATCTGTCTTCCACACCAGATGGCATGGCAGTCTTGAATAGAAGAGATGGACAATGTCCAGATACACATCATTGTGAAGCATCCATTTGTGAACCTGTGTTTTGGACCTGCTCAGAGAGTCTGCCACTAGATTGTACTCTGAAGGAATGTAAACTGACTGAAGAGTTAAGTGATAACCGAGAGTCACCTCTCAAGCCTGAAGAGCCATCCTGCAGAGTAGGTAAGATTCTGTGCCTCCCTGCTTGTTGACATACCACATCACTGTAGTATTGTATGTGTAACCTTCAAGGGGCCTGGAGAGATTATGGGGTGAAAAGCCTGAAGAGACAATCAGTATTCTCAACTCTTTAATGTTGATATGGTCTGATGTCTGATGGCAATACAGACCCTCAACTTTCAGGTGACTATATGAAGCCCCCCACCTCATGTCTGAGGCATTGGTAAATAGTACTTTAGAATGGACTGGAGGCTGAAAGGCCAGGCTGAAGTTGAAAGCAAACTGTTGAATCTACCACTCAAATTCTTTCTTTAGACAAGGAAGGAGATGTACACTAAAATCCTGAGAGTGGCAATACTGCAGCCAAACCAACCTGGGCTACCACTGAAGATTCCACATATGCAGTCTGGCAAGAGGAAGCACTGGAACAGAAGAGGCCATGAATCTCAAGGCCAGAAGAAACTCTCTGGCTGGAATGGCAGCCAGAGAAAGAACAGACTGAAAGAAGGCTGTAAATGACAAAACATTTGGAGGAGAAAGAGAGGCCAGCATTACCAGTGTCTGAATCCTGCATCCCAGATACACATGATTCTGACAGGGAGACAGGACAAAATTTTGGAAGTTGATAGTGAACCACAGTCTTTCAAGAGGGGAAATGGTGAACTCTAGATCTTGTAACAGGTGAGTTGGAGAAGGTGCCTAAAACAACATGTCATCTAGATAAGGAAAAATCTGAATGCATTAGACCCTGCAGAAAGCAATCACAGGATCTAGGAATTTTGTGAATACCCTTGGGGCAGTAAAGAGGCCAAATGGCAAAGCAAAGAACTGAAAATAAAAGGAAGAAACACAGAAATGTAAAAAGTTCTTGAAAAGAGGGCAAATAGGGATATGAAGGTAAGTATAGTTTACATCAAAAGACACTAGAAAAGCCAGGGCTAGTAAAAGAGGAATCAAGGTTTGAAGAGTAAGCATCTGAAAAGAGGGACGTCGAGAAATGTGTTGAGCGGGGAGAAATCCAGAATAGGTCTCCAAGTGCCCTTCCTTTGAGGAACCAGGAACATCTTAGAATAAAAAGCCTTTCCCACTTGGGAATGGGGGAACAGGTTGAATGCTTCCTTGGCTCACCAGGGACCTTAGGATGTCTGGGAAATGAGGACATTTTCACTTTATCCTTGATACAGTATATCCAGTTTATCCTTGATACAGTGTATCCACTTTATCCTTGATACAGTGTATCCACTTTATCCTCGACACAGTATATCCACTTTATCATTGACACAATGTATCCACTTTATACTTGACACAGTATATCCACTTTATCCTTGACACAGTATATCCACACAATATAGCCACTTTATCCTTGATACAGTGTATCCACTTTATCCTTGCTGCATCCTGTTTTATTGTACCGATCATGGTGATCTATTACACTGTATTGTATGTTATGTGTTGTGTACTGTTTATGTATTGATTTTAAATTGTCAGCTGCACCCCTTCTGTTTTATTGTACTGATCATGTACTGCATTGTATGTTATGTATTGTGTACTGTTTATGTATTGATTTAAATTGTCAGCTGCACCCCTTCTGTTTTATTGTACTGATCATGTACTGCATTGTATGTTATGTATTGTGTACTGTTTATGTATTGATTTAAATTGTCAGCTGCATCCCTTCTGTTTTATTGTACTGATCATGCTGATCTATTGTACTGTATTGTATGTTATGTGTTGTGTACTGTTTATGTATTGATTTAAATTGTCAGCTGCACCCCTTCTGTTTTATTGTACTGATCATGCTGATCTATTGTACTGCATTGTATGTTATGTGTTGTGTACTGTTTATGTATTGATTTAAATTGTCAGCTGCACCCCTTCTGTTTTATTGTACTGATCATGCTGATCTATTGTACTGCATTGTATGTTATGTATTGTGTACTGTTTATGTATTGATTTAAATTGTCAGCTGCACCCCTTCTGTTTTATTGTACTGATCATGCTGATCTATTGTACTGCATTGTATGTTATGTATTGTGTACTGTTTATGTATTGATTTAAATTGTCAGCTGCACCCCTTCTGTTTTATTGTACTGATCATGCTGATCTATTGTACTGCATTGTATGTTATGTATTGTGTACTGTTTATGTATTGATTTAAATTGTCAGCTGCACCCCTTCTGTTTTATTGTACTGATCATGCTGATCTATTGCACTGCATTGTATGTTATGTGTTGTGTACTGTTTATGTATTATATATTGTTCTCATATAGATTATGTATTGTTCTTTTTACTGTGGAGCTTTTCTCCACGGGCCTCCACTGAAAATGGGCTCAATATGGCCCAGTGGACCATCCCGGTAAACAAATGCAAATAAATAATAAAGATGAGGTTGAGGAATCCCTGACAAAGGAGGGAGAGAATTCCATACCATTTAGTATCCCTGCCAGATGATAGAAAGAACCCAAGACTCCAAAGTGATTAAAAGAGAAAAAGGAGAACAAAGGGAAAGCTGAAGGGACAAAGGAACCTGGTCTAAGAAAAAAGGGGTGCAAACTATCAAAGAGAAACAGGGTTATCAGGTAAAGGAGGCTTCCTGGCCACAGAAGTTGGATAATCCTTAGCAGTGAAGGCTCACCTACCACTCTTCCTGTCTTGGAGGCCTGACAGGGTCACCTGCAGGAGAAAAGTAGATAAAGAAGGATAATTCCTCTGGAACTTACAGGTAGGAAAGACAAAAATATGATTAAGGTCCTGCAAGGCTTTGCTTTTCTCTTGAAGGAACTTAAACAGTTCATCAGAAGCAGTATTCCCAAAAAATTGTTTATTATCCAAAGCAGCATCCAACAGCTTGGTCTTAATGCCCTCAGACAAAGACTGGAGATGAAACCAAGAATAACGTCTCGTAACTAGCCCAAAAGTTGCAGCCCTGGAAGAGACAGCAGCAGCATCATCATAGCTACACTTGTTAGAGTGGTGAGCCACTTGAGAAGTAGAACCTAAAACAGATAAGGCAGCAGATTTGTTTTCAGAATTGAGGAAGTCAGAAATAACCTGACAAGCCTTAGCAATCAAAGCTAGAAAATACCTGGTCATGTGGGTCTGGTAATTAATAGCCTTAAAGGCCAAAGTAAAAGTAGTATAAACCTTCTTAACAATTCTCTCCATTGCCCTACCATCCTTATCAGAAGCCAAACGTTTGGAGGAGGGCAAGAGCTTGGAAGGTTTGTCAGAAGAGACTGACCCTACAAAAGATCAGCGGGATGACACTAATCTTCAGGGACCTTATAGAAAGTCTCATAAGAGCAGATGGCTAAGAATCAGGAGACTAGGAAGCAACAATGAAATTAACCAACAAGAAAGCCAACACAGGAGGAACTGCAGAAGATTTAGGAGTATCCACCTGAAGCAACTCATAGTATTTCCCCTGAATGTCAGACACTTGAGTAGAATCCCAGTTAAAGTGTTCCATCATCCTAGCAACTGTGTCCCCAAAGGACAATTCCTCAAAAGGAGACTCAGGGCTAATAAGACTCCTCCTCATCAGAACCATAAGCCAAAGATGAAGGCATCTGAGAAGAATAGGACAAGGACCCCTCATCAGACTCTGAATCCTCATCTGAGGAATCCCATTCCCTTTGCCATTTTGAAGAGTAGAGATCCAAGGAGGAGCAGGCACTGAAACCCCTTCAGGAGTGTTCAGGGTCATCAAGGCAGAAAACAAGTCCGAAGTAAACCACCATTCCCTTTGAGGATCCTTAGCATGGACCGAACCATGCTTCATCTTTTGACTTTGGAGGTTCTAACCTTCACGAGATTCAATAAGAGTACCTGGAACCTCCTTCCTGACCAATATCTATGGAATCCCTCTAGGACCCTTCGAGATAAATCTACCATGGTTCCCCCTCAATGTCTGAACCAAATGCCTGCAAAACTTTAGAGGATGTGCAAAAAAAGATGGACTTCATGCCAGTCTCCAACAGCGTTGCACCAGAGGAATTTGGTGTGGGCACCAAATGGCTTACAGAGCTATTATCCACTTCTAGAGGGAAGTCCAGTGGAGGCTGGACAGCTAAAGAATCTGGCCATGACTTTTTGGCCTTCTTCATACCTAATGTCAGTATCTCGGGTTAATGGATTCCACCATGTTATCACTGGATAACGGTTGAAGCTGCTGGTTTTGAAGACAAAGGGCCAAAGATGACAAATGGCTACTGAGTGTCTTAGGCACAAATGCCTTACAGATACTACAAAGAGTATGGTTGTGGGAAGCGCTCAAACAAAAGAGACACTGTTTGTGATGATTGGTATGGGGAATATTTATTTATTTATTTATTTAACATTTGTTAACTGGGAAAGTCCGACTTGGAACAAAGCCAATTTTCAGAGGAGACCCGGGGAGAAACTCTCCAGATGCATGTTTTTGTACCATAGGAGGAAACTGGAACACCTGGAGAAAACCCACATGAACGCAGGGAGGACATGCACACTCAGCACAGAAGGCACTCCAGCTGAGAATCGAACCGGAGAACCTCTTGCTGTGAGACGACAATGCTACTGCTGCACCACTGCGCCATCCTGCTTCAATATGCTTCAGACTGTTCCAAGATTCGTCAAGGGCTGATCTTGCCTATTGAACCTGGTTGACTTCTTTGAGACTGTTACCAAGGCCCTAGATGAGGGAAAGTCAGTACATACAGCTTACCTTGACTTGGCCAAGGGCTTTGACACAATCCCCCACTCGGGCGTCATCAAAAACTAACACAACTTGGCATAAATCCTTATCTCATCAGGTGGGTGGCCAACTGGTGCACCGACAGGACCCTCAAAGTCAAAATAGGCACCTCCACCTCCAATAGCAGACCAGTCATTAGTGGAGTTTCCCAGAGATCTGTCCTGGGACCCCTACTGTTTGGCATCTATTTCTCGGAGGTACAGGCAAAGGCAAAAGGCCTGTGGCTGACCAAGTTTGCCGATGACTGTAAGTTGGGTGCTGTCATTGACTCCTCAAACGATGTTAACATACTGCAGGAGGATCTCACAGCAACTAATGACTTGTGCCAAAGTCATGGCCTCAAGCCAAATGCAAAAAAATGTATCATCATACCATTTGGCAACAACATGACCCCTACTGATTACCACATCAACAGCAACCCCCTAAGCACACAACCTGTGATGAAAGACCTGCGCACTCAGGTTAAAAACAACCTCACATTTGACCATCATGTAGCAGCAGCAGTCACAAAACCCTTTTAATTGGTTCATCTCATAAGTAAAGGGGCTGCGTCCAGTAAAAAGGAGATTATTACCTCTCTATACTCCTCCCTCATTAGACCAATGATTGAGTATAACACCCTGTTTGGGATGTACCTCTCCAAACATTTACACCAACTGGAAAAGCCACTGAAATACCTCACAAAGAGAATCCATGGCTTCTAACACTTGTCCTATGCAGACATGCTCAAATCACTATCATTCTACTCGGTGTTGCACAGATTGCTCAGGGATCGATGATCTGTGCCTTGCTACAAGGCAGTTTCGGACCCTGCCCTACTAGAGATGCTTCATATCCATAAGTCTAACTCCTCACGCACTACCCGCTCAAAAGGCCTGAACCTAATATGTGACATTAACAAAACCTGTTGGAGAGACAGGTTTGTCACCCAGAAGCTGCCACATCTCTGGAATAGACTTCCCATACATATCAACCACAGCACCTCACTGACCCTCTTCAAGCTCAACCTTGAGGGCTGGATGGGAAACCACAAATTCATCCCAGGGGTTTCACCTGTGTCCCTCACTGACAGGGGTGACAGGTGCTGACTGAGGTTTATTTTTGGGGATAAACTCTTGGCTAGGCTTGTAAGGGCCCCAGGGCCATTAGTCTAGTAACCTCCTATGATCATATGAATGCTGGCTTTTCTTTCAACTCCAAAGGTCATGTCCTTGACATATTTCTTCCAGTCTCTTCTTTCCCATCCTTTATCTCAGCCAGGGAATTTCTCTGTGCTCTGTGGTTCATGGTTTCCACCATCCTCATGCTTCCTCTCGCCAGACCTCATATAAGAAAGTTTTAATGGTACCACAAAAGTAGGTTTGGCTTCAACAGTGCCATCCTCTGGAATTCTGTGTGCCTCTCCTCTCTTGCCTCATGCTCAAACTCTAGTGGTGAATACAGCAGCTTGCTCTCAATCTAGGTCAGCCCTTTCAGGATCTGGTTCCTTCTCAAGAGCTGTTCACAAATGCCTCAGACCCAGGATGGCAGGCTTGTTGCAGCCATATGAAAGTTAAGAGTCTCTGGTCCACTCAGCAGAAGTCAGACCATATAGACACTTTTTACACCATATTTCTTCCTGTCCTTCTGAAGGTTTTCACAGACAATACCACCATGATGTGGTACATCAACAAATGGGGGGGACCAGGTCTTATCTTCTTGCAGGTCTAGGATCTGGCTATCAGGTGACTTGGCGGGGCATTCCTCAAGTAGATCCTTTTCCCTCTGCAACAGGCAGTTTTGTCTTTTCTGTTTAAGAGCACCATGTCCCCTGGCTTAGAAGGTGGTCCTCCATCCTTTCCATATGGGGGGGTTCAGTATGCTTTTCTTCCCCTTCCTCTGCTGTCAAGGATCATGCACAAGCTCCTACAAGACTCCCCAAAGATCTTGTTAGTGATTCCACTTTGAGCCAGACAGCACTGATTCTCCCTCTTGTTTCATCTGGCTAAGGGCAAGTGACCTTACCGGGTGGATCTACTCTCACAAGACAAAGGATCTCTTATGCATCCTCAGGTGACTTTGTGGGTGGTGAGGTTTTAATCCCCTTTAGGCACCTTTTTCCTGAGGATGTGCTTCAGGTTTTGCAGGAGATCAGAAAACTCACTGCTAGAAAATCATATTTGTCCAAATGGAAGAGATTTTCAGTTTGGTGCCTCTCTCATCACCAGGATCCTTTTCTAGTGGGGGTCCCTTTGGTTCTCTCATCTGTGTGAGTTGCCCCAGGCTAGCTTGGCCTATTCTTCAGTCAAGACTCATTCGTCATCAATTTCTGCATATCTGCCCTTGAATCCTCCTTGCCTGCTCTTTTTGCAGTCAAATAATTCCTTTATGGTGTCCTACATATCAGGCCCCCAAGAAAGTCTATTCCTCCCTCTTGGGACCTTAATTTTGTTTTTGAAAAATTGACTCAGGTTCCCTTTAAGCCTGTGGATTCAGGTTCCCTGCAACATTGCACTTGGAAGTCTGTCTTGTTGTTGGCTCTTACTTCAGCCAAAAGGGTCTCAAAGCTTCAAGCCCTTATGGCTGTTCCTCTTTTTTAGTCTTTCATAGAGACATGGTGTCTCTTCAGACCAATTTTTCTTATATGGCCAAGGTGGTAAATGAGTTGTCCCTTAATCAGTCAATTCAGCTTCCTTCCTTTTGTCTTTCCCCAAAGTCTGCTAGTGAGTAGATTCTTCAATCCTTGGATTATACAGACAGCTTGGGTATTATTTAGATAAAACTAAGGCCTTTTACAAGTCTGAGCAGCTTCTTGTTTCTTTTCATCCCAGGACATTGGTTTTAGTTGTCACCAAGCAAGCCATCTCCCCTTGGATTTCAAAGACCATTTCCTTTTGTTATTCTTTTGATGAAACAATGTTTTTCTTCTTTCTTCCTCTGTAAAGGAACATTTTACCAGGGTGGTTGCCTCTTCTGGTGCTTTCTTCAAGGGTTTGGACACCAATTCCATCCTTGAGGCTGGTACTTGGTCTTCTGTTCATAGTTTTTACTGAACATTATATGCTGGATGTTGTTTCTGGGATGACAGCAGGGTTTGCTAAGGACATCCTGCATGGGTTTGTTGAGGGCTCTTCATGGTCTTCCTGCCAGTCAGCTTCCTAAGCTTTTGTTCTCTCCCTTCTGTTAAGAATACTGCAACAGAGATAAGAAAGGACATAGTACAGCTGTGTAAAATGTTACCATAACAGTAGGTGTCCGTCTCTTTGCTGTGCAGTATTCGGTCCCTCTCTCCTTCTCCTTTTTCTTTTAGTTCCTTTCATTGGTTGCCCTCTTCACTGAGGGGCTCCCTCTCCCATTTCTCTCTGCATTTTTTTTTCAGGATGTGCATGTGCTCCTTTGTCCTTAGGAGGATGTCTTCTCTCCTGGGACAATTCAATTCTGGGTAATTACATCTGGCATCACCTTTATGCCTTAAGTATTGTGTGGGGAGCATATGTGTAAAGTATGGCATGTATAAAATACAAAGGCTTTGGTACACTGGCTGGACATTGGGCAATCCTGGTAGGAGATACCTTTTGTTAAGAATACTGCAACAGTGAAGAGAAGGGGATCTACTGTCATGATAAGATTTTACACAACTGTACTCTACTCAGACATGGTTCAAAGCAGCAAAGTACCCCAGCAGTGCAAGATTTCAATGTCTTCCATACACTTAGACCAGTAGCTGCACAGACAAGGGCTAAAGGTGGAGCTGTCTCAATATGTATCAATAACAAGCATACCTGTTGGGTGGTCAAACAAGATGATGTACTGGAGTTCCTCCATGTAAAGATCACGACAGACAAAATCCATTACCATGTCCTAGACAGCTATAGGTAGCCAGCCATGCCCCCAAAAGCTCAATGTATACTTGGACCTACAGGAGACACTTACCATGCAACCTAACACCCTATTCATGCAAGACTTTAACTCACTACAGCCGAGTGGTGTCTCCAGGTGCATCTGCAGTTACCACCTACTGCACCTCTAGGCATCAAATATTGCTTGTTCATATTTGCATTAATAATTCCAAAACCATGTTACATACAAGGTATCAGAATATTTTATCTTGAAGCATACATGATAGCAAACACAACTGTATTGATATAGGACCTCTGTCAATTAGTATTTGGTAGAACTGTAAGGTGATAACTTCATTTTTTCAAAGGCTGAAGCCACACCCACTGGGAGTTACAGGTACACACATAAAAGAACTCTACAGAAAGGAATGAGTTAATCACCTTCTATAGACTGAGAATCCTAAATGGTCTCAAATCTATATACAGATTGAATCCTGGACTTAATAAATACAAACACCCTTGACCAAACAGTGAATATGCCCACTACAGGTTCCAACATACTGGACATCGTGCTGACAAACATGGGAGAAAGCTGCACCCCCCCCAATGTCTTGCCCTCCCTAAAAAGATCTGACCATAAATCTGTCTCCTTCGAGATCAAAATCAACTCAGTAATCACATTAAAATTAGTAACAGTTATGAACTATTCCAAGTCAAATTACCTTTTACTAAGTGATGCTTTGTCAAAATTCAATGCCCCACCAAACCCCAAGACCACAGCAGCCTATGCTGAATTGCTTTCAGAAACTCTGTACAACCATGTCAATGACTGCATAGAGACTGCTATATGTACCAGAAGAAAGCCCAGGATTAGCCTTAGAAACAATCAATCCTGGTGGCATCCCAAATTAAACACTATATATGACAAAAGTAAAAAAATTATGGCAAAAATCAGGAAGGGTAATTTGCATAAAAACAAAATCTCCTTCATCAGACCAAATAGGCAATTAAGAGGACTAATTAGGTCAAAGAAAGCTAACTTTGAGGTTAAGATAGTCTCCCAATTGAAAGATAACCATAAGGCCTTCTACAGCTATGTCAGAAACCTCAAGGGAAGTACACAGCAATGTGTTGAACTGATGGTTAACAGTGTCAGATTCATTGAGCCTGGCGATATAGTGAACCTGTTAGCGTACAAACTCAATTAAAACTTTACCTCCTCTCACCATCAACCATCCCCCAAAAATACCTTCAAACATAACCCATCCAACTTTAATTAGGGAGCATGCACTGGCTGTGAACTCTAAAGTAAAGAACACAGTCTCAATGGGTCCCAGTAACATCCCAGGATTCCCCCTGAACAGTTTAAAATATGACTTATAAGGACATGCGGAGTCATTATTTAACTATAGTCTTAAAACAGGCTTTGTGCCATGTGAATAGAGAACTGAGATGGTCACACTCCTGTCTTCACTTGTCTCCTCTAGGTTTTCTGATACTGGCAAAGGCACTTGCCTCCCCCACAGTGCCTTTTTAGGCAACATCAAAACAACAAAATTTCTGATGTAAAAAAAAATTCCACAACTCAAGGTTATGCTGCTTAATGCTAGGACCCTGAACAGGAAACTGCACTCCATGGAAGCACTCCTCACCTTGGAAGATGCTGATGTCTGTGCAGTCACTGAGACTTGGTTTAAGACTGCAGAAAGCACAGAAGGCTACAATGCGTTGCACATGTACAGACCTCAAAATGAGCATGAAAGACCCAAAGGTAGTGGTGTACTCCTATTCATTAAAGCCAATTACATCTTGAGACTTGTTAAACAATATGACTGTCTTGAGCTACTCCAGGTCCAGGTATCTACAGGTAAAATGCCCCACCACATCATTGCTAGCTACGGGTCCCCCACCATGAAAAAAGAGAAGCACACCCCCTACCTGGATGTGCTAGTGTCACTCACTGTACAGCCAAACACCTTGATCATGGGAGGTTTCAACTATCCTTCCATCAAGTGGGCAACATATGAGAGCACAAACATGCTCACTGTGATGCCTGTGCACTGGCCCAGTAATCAAGGCTCCTCAATCCTCACCACTAGCACCAGTGAGGGGCATGCACATTGGGAAGATAATAAATACACAAACAGTAAAGTACAATTTCCCTTAAGAGCACACAGAGATCACAGTCAGTCTGGGGCTGGTTTCTCCCTTTCTCTCCAGATCCCCAGTAAGACTCCCCACTGGCACAGCTATAGGGTCCAAATCTCAGCCTAGTGATCAAGCTAAAACCTTCAGCACCCTCTCTGTCCAACCAGTGCTTCGTGTCCCTGCCCAAAGTAGCTGACACACACACACACACACACACACACACACACACACACACACACACACACACACACACACACACACACACACACTTTAAGATAAGAGTTACATACAAACACACAGACACTCTTGGGGAAGGCTGGCACAGGTTCTCCAGCTATTCCCCCTTCTTGCCAAGACTATACGATACTACTGACTGCCACCAACCACTAATATCAGCTACTATAAGGCCCTTCACAAACGGTGTCCAATTTTACTGTGCAATATTATTATCCAATTAGTAGGTGTGACCAAAACTTTTAAGGCTATTAGAGTGGCTTAGTACAGTATCACTAAATACATGCAAGTACTCCAGAGCTTATCTCTACACAAAACAGCCACAGTAGAAAGGTTTAAAATATTTAATAATAAATAATAAAAAGACAAGACAATACTTATTACTTCAACACAATGACATTACAGAATTCAGACACAGGAACTTTAAAACAATACTGTAGGATAGTCTGACATAAATATAGAAAACAGCTAGTCTAATCTTACTATTTTCTATCTATTTCTAAGAGAAACAATAAAGTCTAAGATCATACTTACATGCAGAGCAAACAAGTGCTGGTGAGTGGATGTTCTGAAGACAAATGCAAAATGCTCTCTCTTTCTCGTGGAGATCTCTTAAATTGATAATACATCACTGCTGACTCATTTTAGATTACATAATTCTTGACACTTCTCTGGTTCTCAGGCTATCAGAAACTCTAAATTTAGGGGGGCGTGGCCAAGGATGAACACAGGATAGCAGCAGATTTCTTCAGCTCCACCAATTTCATTACACTGACAGGAATTAATTACTTAAAAAATTAATTTTTGAAATAATTTTCTTTCTAAATACGTTTGTTTTATGTAGTTCTTGAACTATATCAAAAAAAGAAAGGAAATCTTAACAATATTCCTGTCAGAAATCACTGTGGAAATTTTCCTGTCAGTTTATCAGTCTGAAATGAGTTCCAGTAAGACAAATTCTCAAGACTCCAGCATCAAGAAAGAACTTCAGTCTCTGATAATTATAATCCAGCAACTTACTGATAAAATGGATAAAATGGATACTAAAATAGACACCTTCATAGAAAAAACTACAAAACAAATAGACCTGTTACATACAGACCTGCAACAACAGAAGATCCAAATGACAGGCATAGAAGAAGCTGTGAATGACATGGAAAATAGAATCCAAGAAGAGGAAATCAACATTGAGTTTCTGCTGAAACAAAATACACATTTACAAACAAAGCTGGATGACCTGGAAAATAGATCTAGGCGCAATAACATTAGGATTTTTGGACTGCCAGAAAATATTGAAGGTAACAATATTACTTATTTTTTAACAACTTGGCTCCCTAAAACTTTAGACTTACCAGAAGTATTATCTTATGGTATCGAAAGAGCACATAGATCTATAGCTAATACTAACTCTAACAAAAAATATCCTAGATCAGTTATAGTTAGATTTCTATCATCTTTTGATAAAGAGATGTCATCTTTTGATAAAGAGGTGGTTCTTAAATCTGCTTGGGCTAAAGCCCCTGTTAAGATTAATGAGACAACTGTGCGTTTTGACAATGACTATTCTTCCATGGTAATAGCTAAAAGAAAAGTTTTTCTGCCACTAATAAGGGAGCTTAAAAAAGCACAGTTTAAAACATACCTTCTGTTTCCTGCCAAGCTTAAAATCTTCCTTCCTGATGGTCCTAAGGTTTTCGATGATTTAGACTCTGCTTTACTGTTTATCAAAGAAAAAAGGATTTTGGATGAAATAGAAGAAATGGAATGGGCTAGTTCTTCATTAAAGAGATTGGCAACTGAAGCTTCGTGGAAGACTTCAGAAAAGAAGAAGAGACTAAAAAACAAATGATTTGTTATATGTTTTTTTTCTCTCTCATCATTTTAGTTCATTATTAATCTTTTTGAATATAGTTCCTGCATTTCCAGAAAGCCACAAATATTTTGGAAAAGATTTAATCGAAGTTATTCTCTATGTGCAAAGAAATGTTTTGTTTCATAACCAGTCAAAATATCTGAAAATGTAATGGCAAGCTGTGATTCAATTTGTTTCTCTTTCTGAAAAGAAGTAAGGTTAGTAATTTGATACATTTTTTTATCTTTGCCTTTTTTTTTCCTTCTCCTTTTCTTATTTTCTTTGTTTAAAGGAGTACAACAGGTTTCTCTAATGTATTCCTCAACTTCACGGCCCTTTTCCACCCTATTTACATTGTCCTCTGTAAAGCAACAACAATAAAGCATTTACAATTTTTATAATTCCCCTTACTTCTGTAACAGAAGCCTACCTTCTCATACTGTGATAGTTTCACTTACAAAATGATTCTCTCACATTTGAAATAGAGCTTGCTGGAGTCACCCAATTACTGACATCATCGAGGCCAGGCAGTGCAGGTACTTTTTTTTTTTTTTTTTTAATCAGTTCCCTCCCCCAATGTGACATCACCACAGCCTTCATCTGATTCTAACTAAAATAATAAGACCCACGCATTCTGTGATGTCATAGCTCCCTTGTCCTTCCCCCAGCCTGAGTGCTGTTCATTTTATTCAGTAGTAGTGTAGTAACACTGATGTTTGGAAACACAGAAATTTGGTATGCATACTTGTACATTCTGCACGGCAAATGATGCTTAGGTGGTGTATCGCTTGCATACTTCTCTGTTGTATTTGCACCAGATACTGCTAGTGTGCAGTGCGGGAATAGAAAGATTAAAACATTACCCTGGTATCAGAGGTGGCAGTGCAACATATTCATAGTGGCTTAACATAAGAGTAGCTCTAAGCAAGCACCATGTGAAACCTGAACAAGCACCTAGAATTATTCAGTGCAGCTTCCACACCTTAAGTCTGAAAATGAATTCACATACTCACATGAACAGGAGTAGCTGCATATTGATGGCTAAAGGTGTATGGGCATGTCGGTGGTTACTACACTGCAAAACTGGTATGTAATGGTGGAGATATTTGGAAGGCATGAGCAAACACACCAGTATATTAAAGCCATAGCACCAATTGAACTGGAGGCTGGCAAATAGATTTAGTAAGGGATTTTGTCCATGCACAAATATTTCAACAGTGATTCTTTGCAGTGGCATCCATTATCTGATTCAAGGTAAGTTAACCTTGATGTCCTTTATTTAAAAAAATCAATAAAAATTTTACTTTGTTATAAGTGACTTCTGGACACAGTAAAAAGGAAAGGGAAAATATAGCAATATGGTTTGTATGTACAAATACAAATCCAGGGACACTGCAAAGGGTTTTTTTTTGCAAACCAACCAGTGGAGTAAAAACATATGAAGGCAAACACTGCATACCAACACACATTGCACATGTAAATCTCAATTTTTAACAAGGTGGAAGCATGAAGTGATACCTTAACACTTAAATTAATAAAGATCTAAACTGGTTAATAGTATAAATGTTTTATTCTTTAGCTCCTTGGTGCAAGACCTTACTGGATGTGACAGTCAAGTAAGGCCATGGCTATAGTGCAGCAAAAAAATGTCCCCTATAACAAAGGAAATGCTAGAGCAAAGATTACATTACATGAGTCAAGCACCCTGCTAAGATCTGCCAAACAATGGAATTACGAGGTCAAATTACCCTCAGGACTTTGACAGCTAGGGAAGCTAAGTGTTATGGGGGAGGGGAGAAGTAAATGGACTGGAATTCATTGTCTCACAAATTAGTGCCATTTAAACTAAATTAGAAAAAAAGGCAGCAGTGAACAGCACTTTGAGTGTGTTCTGTGACATTTGCACTGTTTCTGTTTTAAGTAGTCATCCAGCAGCAGGGAATGTTACTTACATTGTTCTATTTTACTCAGTACTTTGTACGCATGCAACATCTATGAAATGACAGGAACTTTAGGCAAACGGAGGCCTGCATGATGTAACATTTTTGAGCCAAACAATGATTTCTGGGATACTGGATGGCAACCTGATTTATCCAAACCACGTCAATATGCCAGCCTCCAGGTGGTCAGAGTGTTGAATTACATATAAAAATATTTAAAATCCTGTAAATAATCCCAGAGTGCTGTTAAAGTGTAGGAAACATCATGCCATGATGTTTTAAACATGTTTTTTTAGTCTGTGGGTGTGGTACTCCTTTAAACAATGACATTCTATTTAGATTATGTAGTGGGTAAAGGGTGGGGGAGGGCAGGGAGAGAACAGTAATGAAAATATGATTAATAGAATAATAACATATTTATTCCTTGTAAAAGTTTATATGTTCTTCAAATGCTATTTCTAATTATACTTTCTTGATTATACTGCTTATGCTTGTTTGTAAATAATCTGTCATGCTTTAACTAATAATAATTAGAACTAAATAAGAGTAAATAATATGTTTTATTTTTAACTCTATTAATATAAACAGTAAGTAACATTCCATTGTATATACTTCTTACAGCTTTCTCTTACATTATTTTATTTCTGCCTCACTCCCTTTTATTTTCTACTCTCCTTTTCTTTTCTTTATTAATATATAGAAATGCTTTTGATTGTGTGGGCACAGTGAATAATAGGATTTGTATGAAAATTGAGTGGGACAAAAATGTTGAGTTTTATTGCTTGTTGGTAATTTTGGGCTTAATTTCACTTACATAGAGGCTGTAATGATCTGTGGAATACATTGTGAAGGTTTTGTCATGTTTAGATGCATTCACACTGCTAAATGAATGTTTGTCACTAGTTTTTAATAAGTTTCCTGCCAAAATGTTAAGATAGACAATCTGGGATGTGGGCTGTCTCATGCACATTGTCCATGAGCTACTTCAAAAGCTTCAACTCACAGAATTCTCACAGAGAAACTGAAAGCAGTTAGTATAACCTTTGACATAGTTATCACACTGACACACCACAGATTCAGGAAAATACTCTATTCATAAAATATGTCAGTTATAATGAGTTTAAATGATGTAGTTTCTTGTAGTAAGTAAATGTCTTATTTTAGAAGGCATAGAAAATGAAACATTTATTTAAATGTTTTTGAAAATCTACTTAACAGCAGCATAATAATCTGTGTTAAAAATTTGTGTTCCAAACATATACTTTACTATAACTCATTTAATTCATCTGATTGACAAGCATAAATAATCTTATAACTCTATTCTGGAAGAAATGTCATGTGATATATTTTAAAGCAGTAGGTTAGCATGATTGTAAAATCTGGTTACTAATATGTGTTTGCTGTGCATTATTTTGTATAAAGCAGACAGATTTATTCTAGGGACAGCAAGTAGGATAGTGCTCAACAAAGACACAACTCAGTGAGATCAGATATAAATATATATATATGTGTGTGTGTGTGTGTGTGTGTGTGTGTGTTTGTGTGTGTATGTATGTGTATGTGTGTATGTATGTGGGTGTGTGTATGTGTGTGTGTGTGTATGTATATATGTGTGTGTGTGTGAGTGTGATGGCTTTTTTTTTATATATAATAATGCAAGTGTTTCTGAGAATCTGCATAACTATCCAATATGATTTATAATAATTTCTATGAATACAATATTTTACTCTATTGACAAAATGAATGTTTGCCACAAGTTTTAATAAGTTTCCCGTCAAAATGTTAAGGGAGACAATCTGGGATGTGGGCTGTCTCATGCACAGTATCCATGAGCTACTTCAAAAGCTTCAACTCACAGAATTCTCAAAGAGAAACTGAAAGCAGTTAGTATAACCTTTGACCTAGTTATCATACTGACACACCACAGATTCAGGAAAAATACTCTATTCATAAAATATGTCAGTTATAATGAATTTAAATGATGTAGTTTCTTGTAGTAAGTAAATGTCTTATTTTAGAAGGCATAGAAAATGAAACATTTATTTAAATGTTTTTGAAAATCTACTTAGCAGCATAATAATCTGTGTTAAAAAATTGTGTTCCAAACATATACTTTATTATAATTCATTTAATTCATCTGATTGACAAGCATAAACAATTTTATAATTCTATTCTGGAAGAAATGTCATGTGATATATTTTAAAGCAGTAGGTTAGCATGATTGTAAAATCTGGTTACTAAAATGTGTTTGCTGTGCATTATTTTGTATAAAGCAGACAGATTTATTCTAGGGACAGCAAGTAGGATAGTGCTCAACAAAGACACAACTCAGTGAGATCAGATATATATATATATGTATGTGTGTGTGTGTGTATGTGTGTGTGTGTGTATGTGTATGTGTGTGTGTGTATGTGTGTGATGGCTTTTTTTTTTTTTTTAATGCAAGTGTTTCTGAGAATCTGCATAACTATGCAATATGATTTATAATAATTTTTATGAATACAATATTTTACTCTATTGACAATAATGAGTTTAAGTAAATGCTCATATACAAACAATTCAAGATTTTTTTTTTTTGGAAGCTGTTAATAGTATTCACATGACAGGAAATAGATGCATCTTAATATATGTAATGTCTGAATCATATTAACCAAAGTTTTTGATTTAAATGAATGTTAGAACCTAATTTTCTCTCCTCTTGATTTCTAACATCAAGATTATTTGAATGCTATTTGAATACAAGTGTTATATATTACATAGATCTATATAGTAGTATGAACAGTTTTTTTAAAAAAAAAAGTTTATTTTAGTTTATATGATGCTGTTTTACCAAATGTGTAGTTTTGTCTTGATAGATAATTGAATTGAAAACTGTTAACCTCAGTTAAATATAACTAGTATTAAATTGATAAGGTGGTAGCTGAGGTACTGCTGCTTAGGGTAGGGGGTTAACTTGAGTAGTAAATACTACTCTAAGTTGGAGTTTATAACTCCAGGCTGGATGCAAGGTTTAATCCTTACATTATTTTCACTTGTTCATTGTTATTTGTATATAGTTTTGACATCCACAATATATTTTGTACACTCATTGTCACTACAAACAAAATTGAATTCTATACAAAATCCCATAAGAGATTTAATAAATACAGTTATATTTAAAGGTACACCTAAAAGAGGAGATGTAACATTATTTATCTTGTTATTTGTTATTTCGATCATAAGATTCTTGAGTTTTAAAAATGCCAAAGGACATCTTTAAAAGGAATTTCTTTAAACATTAATGGATTGAATAATCCGTGTAAAAGGGCAAGCCTAATAAGATACATTAATTTACACAAGGCCAATCTAGTCTTCCTGCAAGAAACCCATCTCTTGAAAAAAGATATTGATAAACTAGCCACTAATAAGTATGCAGTATTGGTTAGTTCAGAGCACACTCAGGAAAAAAGAGGAGTGGCTATTTTATGGAATGATATTCCCTTAACTCCTTGCCTGCTCTTTTTGCAGTCAAATAATTCCTTTATGGTGTCCTACATATCAGGCCCCCAAGAAAGTCTATTCCTCCCTCTTGGGACCTTAATTTTGTTTTTGAAAAATTGACTCAGGTTTCCTTTAAGCCTGTGGATTCAGGTTCCCTGCAACATTGCACTTGGAAGTCTGTCTTGTTGTTGGCTCTTACTTCAGCCAAAAGGGTCTCAAAGCTTCAAGCCCTTATGGCTGTTCCTCTTTTTTAGTCTTTCATAGAGACATGGTGTCTCTTCAGACCAATTTTTCTTATACGGCCAAGGTGGTAAATGAGTTGTCCCTTAATCAGTCAATTCAGCTTCCTTCCTTTTGTCTTTCCCCAAAGTCTGCTAGTGAGTAGATTCTTCAATCCTTGGATTATACAGACAGCTTGGGTATTATTTAGATAAAACTAAGGCCTTTTACAAGTCTGAGCAGCTTCTTGTTTCTTTTCATCCCAGGACATTGGTTTTAGTTGTCACCAAGCAAGCCATCTCCCCTTGGATTTCAAAGACCATTTCCTTTTGTTATTCTTTTGATGAAACAATGTTTTTCTTCTTTCTTCCTCTGTAAAGGAACATTTTACCAGGGTGGTTGCCTCTTCTGGTGCTTTCTTCAAGGGTTTGGACACCAATTCCATCCTTGAGGCTGGTACTTGGTCTTCTGTTCATAGTTTTTACTGAACATTATATGCTGGATGTTGTTTCTGGGATGACAGCAGGGTTTGCTAAGGACATCCTGCATGGGTTTGTTGAGGGCTCTTCATGGTCTTCCTGCCAGTTAGCTTCCTAAGCTTTTGTTCTCTCCCTTCTGTTAAGAATACTGCAACAGAGATAAGAAAGGACATAGTACAGCTGTGTAAAATGTTACCATAACAGTAGGTGTCCGTCTCTTTGCTGTGCAGTATTCGGTCCCTCTCCTTCTCCTTTTTCTTTTAGTTCCTTTCATTGGTTGCCCTCTTCACTGAGGGGCTCCCTCTCCCATTTCTCTCTGCATTTTTTTTTTCAGGATGTGGATGTGCTCCTTTGTCCTTAGGAGGATGTCTTCTCTCCTGGGACAATTCGTTTCTGGGTAATTACATCTGGCATCACCTTTATGCCTTAAGTATTGTGTGGGGAGCATATGTGTAAAGTATGGCATGTATAAAATACAAAGGCTTTGGTACACTGGCTGGACATTGGGCAATCCTGGTAGGAGATACCTTTTGTTAAGAATACTGCAACAGTGAAGAGAAGGGGATCTGCTGTCATGATTAGATTTTACACAACTGTACTCTACTCAGACATGGTTCAAAGCAGCAAAGTACCCCAGCAGTGCAAGATTTCAATGTCTTCCATACACTTAGACCAGTAGCTGCACAGACAAGGGCTAAAGGTGGAGCTGTCTCAATATGTATCAATAACAAGCATACCTGTTGGGTGGTCAAACAAGATGATGTACTGGAGTTCCTCCATGTAAAGATCACGACAGACAAAATCCATTACCATGTCTTAGACAGCTATAGGTAGCCAGCCATGCCCCCAAAAGCTCAATGTATACTTGGACCTACAGGAGACACTTACCATGCAACCTAACACCCTATTCATGCAAGACTTTAACTCACTACAGCCAAGTGGTGTCTCCAGGTGCATCTGCAGTTACCACCTACTGCACCTCTAGGCATCAAATATTGCTTGTTCATATTTGCATTAATAATTCATGTGATATATTTTGCATTTAGCATGATTGTAATCTTTCTAATGGGTTTCTTCTATTATAAGCACACTTTATCTAAGAGTGGAGCTAAAAGACATATAATCAATAGTTGTATGGTGTGTGTGTGATTGTGTGTGTGTTTTGTGTAGTTGTAGTAGTGATGGGATGCTTTTTATTTTTTAATGCAAGTGTTTCTGAGAATCTGCATAACTATGCAATAGATTTATAATAATTTATGAATACAATATTTTACTCTATTGACAATAATGAGTTTAAGTAAATGCTCATATACAAACAATTCAAGATTTTTTTTTGGAAGCTGTTAATAGTATTCACATGACAGGAAACAGATGCATCTTAATATATGTAATGTCTGAATCATATTAACCAAAGTTTTGATTTAAATGAATGTTAGAACCTAATTTTCTCTCCTCTTGATTTCTAACATCAAGATTATTTGAATGCTATTTGAATACAAGTGTTATATATTACATAGATCTATATAGTAGTATGAACAGTTTTTTTAAAAAAAAGTTTATTTTAGTTTATATGATGCTGTTTTACCAAATGTGTAGTTTTGTCTTGATAGATAATTGAATTGAAAACTGTTAACCTCAGTTAAATATAACTAGTATTAAATTGATAAGGTGGTAGCTGAGGTACTGCTGCTTAGGGTAGGGGGTTAACTTGAGTAGTAAATACTACTCTAAGTTGGAGTTTATAACTCCAGGCTGGATGCAAGGTTTAATCCTTACATTATTTTCACTTGTTCATTGTTATTTGTATATAGTTTTGACATCCACAATATATTTTGTACACTCATTGTCACTACAAACAAAATTGAATTCTATACAAAATCCCATAAGAGATTTAATAAATACAGTTATATTTAAAGGTACACCTAAAGAGGAGATGTAACATTATTTATCTTGTTATTTGTTATTTCGATCATAAGATTCTTGAGTTTTAAAAATGCCAAATGACATCTTTAAAAGGAATTTCTTTAAACATTAATGGATTGAATAATCCGTGTAAAAGGGCAAGCCTAATAAGATACATTAATTTACACAAGGCCAATCTAGTCTTCCTGCAAGAAACCCATCTCTTGACAAAAGATATTGATAAACTAGCCACTAATAAGTATGCAGTATTGGTTAGTTCAGAGCACACTCAGAAAAAGAGGAGGGGCTATTTTATGGAATAAAAGTATGCCCATTCCTAAAACCATTAAGTCTTATCAGGATGACAAAGGAATGTTTTGTATGGTTACAATACAAATTAATGGGAAGACTTACACTTTAATTAATGTATATTGGATACCTGGAATTGGTATTAATACAGTGAAACATCATATTGATAAGATCATATCATTCTCTATAGGGGATATTATTTTAGCTGGTGATTTTAATTGTATATTACATGAAAGTGATACTACCACTATAAGGAAAAGAAGAATTACATCTAATGCAAAACATTTAAATGATTTTGCTAATTCTTATCATTTGAATGATATTAATAATCAGATAGATTCAAAATCATTACCATACACCTTTTTTTTCTAACAGATACAAAACTTATTCAAAAATAGATAGGGTCTTTATTTCTAACCAGATGGTAACAGATTTAATTAATTCCAAAATCATTTCATGTCCTATATCTGATCATAACTCAATTGTTTTTGAATTCATGATAAAAAGTACTCATAATGTTCAGATCAAAAGGATACCAGCATACTTAACTCAGCTAAAAGACTATAAAGAATATATACTTTCAGAAGTACAACATTTTCTAGACATAAATAATACTCCTGAAGTCTCCATTGTCTATGTTTGGGATGCCTTAAAATCATATCTATATGGACAAAGTATCAGATGGTATAATAATAAAAGGAAATCTTGGGATAAGGAATTGTTAGATATTCAAAGTAAATTAGACTCTTATAAACATAATAATAAAGAAAATATTATGGACAAGAAAGTTATTGAAGAAATAAACAAACTAAATGAGAAATACAAAGAAATTTTAACTCATAAAGTTAAAATAACTTTAGAGAATACAAGTTTTTGTCTTATTCAATAAGCCCAAATACTTACATAGACTTAAAAATAAAACAAAAGATTGAATAAACAAAACCATATCAATAAATCTTTTCTCTAAGGAAAAAGAAGAATGTTTCTAGTATACCAAATAGGGATGCAAAATTCCAAAACCATGTTACATACAAGGTATCAGAATATTTTATCTTGAAGCATACATGATAGCAAACACAACTGTATTGATATAGGACCTCTGTCAATTAGTATTTGGTAGAACTGTAAGGTGATAACTTCATTTTTTCAAAGGCTGAAGCCACACCCACTGGGAGTTACAGGTACACACATAAAAGAACTCACTGAAAGGAATGAGTCAATCACCTTCTATAGACTGAGAATCCTAAATGGTCTCAAATCTACATACAGATTGAATCCTGGACTTAATAAATACAAACACCCTTGACCAAACAGTGAATATGCCCACTACAGGTTCCAACATACTGGACATCGTGCTGACAAACATGGGAGAAAGCTGCACCCCCCCAATGTCTTGCCCTCCCTAAAAAGATCTGACCATAAATCTGTCTCCTTCGAGATCAAAATCAACTCAGTAATCACATTAAAATTAGTAACAGTTATGAACTATTCCAAGTCAAATTACCTTTTACTAAGTGATGCTTTGTCAAAATTCAATGCCCCACCAAACCCCAAGACCACAGCAGCCTATGCTGAATTGCTTTCAGAAACTCTGTACAACCATGTCAATGACTGCATAGAGACTGCTATATGTACCAGAAGAAAGCCCAGGATTAGCCTTAGAAACAATCAATCCTGGTGGCATCCCAAATTAAACACTATATATGACAAAAGTAAAAAAATTATGGCAAAAATCAGGAAGGGTAATTTGCATAAAAACAAAATCTCCTTCATCAGACCAAATAGGCAATTAAGAGGACTAATTAGGTCAAAGAAAGCTAACTTTGAGGTTAAGATAGTCTCCCAATTGAAAGATAACCATAAGGCCTTCTACAGCTATGTCAGAAACCTCAAGGGAAGTACACAGCAATGTGTTGAACTGATGGTTAACAGTGTCAGATTCATTGAGCCTGGCGATATAGTGAACCTGTTAGCGTACAAACTCAATTAAAACTTTACCTCCTCTCACCATCAACCATCCTCCAAAATACCTTCAAACATAACCCATCCAACTTTAATTAGGGAGCATGCACTGGCTGTGAACTCTAAAGTAAAGAACACAGTCTCAATGGGTCCCAGTAACATCCCAGGATTCCCCCTGAACAGTTTAAAATATGACTTATAAGGACATATGAGTCATTATTTAACTATAGTCTTAAAACAGGCTTTGTGCCATGTGAATAGAGAACTGAGATGGTCACACTCCTGTCTTCACTTGTCTCCTCTAGGTTTTCTGATACTGGCAAAGGCACTTGCCTCCCCCACAGTGCCTTTTTAGGCAACATCAAAACAACAAAATTTCTGATGTAAAAAAAAATTCCACAACTCAAGGTTATGCTGCTTAATGCTAGGACCCTGAACAGGAAACTGCACTCCATGGAAGCACTCCTCACCTTGGAAGATGCTGATGTCTGTGCAGTCACTGAGACTTGGTTTAAGACTGCAGAAAGCACAGAAGGCTACAATGCGTTGCACATGTACAGACCTCAAAATGAGCATGAAAGACCCAAAGGTAGTGGTGTACTCCTATTCATTAAAGCCAATTACATCTTGAGACTTGTTAAACAATATGACTGTCTTGAGCTACTCCAGGTCCAGGTATCTACAGGTAAAATGCCCCACCTCATCATTGCTAGCTACGGGTCTCCCACCATGAAAAAAGAGAAGCACACCCCCTACCTGGATGTGCTAGTGTCACTCACTGTACAGCCAAACACCTTGATCATGGGAGGTTTCAACTATCCTTCCATCAAGTGGGCAACATATGAGAGCACAAACATGCTCACTGTGATGCCTGTGCACTGGCCCAGTAATCAAGGCTCCTCAATCCTCACCACTAGCACCAGTGAGGGGCATGCACATTGGGAAGATAATAAATACACAAACAGTAAAGTACAATTTCCCTTAAGAGCACACAGAGATCACAGTCAGTCTGGGGCTGGTTTCTCCCTTTCTCTCCAGATCCCCAGTAAGACTCCCCACTGGCACAGCTATAGGGTCCAAATATCAGCCTAGTGATCAAGCTAAAACCTTCAGCACCCTCTCTGTCCAACCAGTGCTTCATGTCCCTGCCCAAAGTAGCTGACACACACACACACACACACACACACACACACACACACACACACACACACACACACACACACACACACACACACACTTTAAGATAAGAGTTACATACAAACACACAGACACTCTTGGGGAAGGCTGGCACAGGTTCTCCAGCTATTCCCCCTTCTTGCCAAGACTATACGATACTACTGACTGCCACCAACCACTAATATCAGCTACTATAAGGCCCTTCACAAACGGTGTCCAATTTTACTGTGCAATATTATTATCCAATTAGTAGGTGTGACCAAAACTTTAAGGCTATTAGAGTGGCTTAGTACAGTATCACTAAATACATGCAAGTACTCCAGAGCTTATCTCTACACAAAACAGCCACAGTAGAAAGGTTTAAAATATTTAATAATAAATAATAAAAAGACAAGACAATACTTATTACTTCAACACAATGACATTACAGAATTCAGACACAGGAACTTTAAAACAATACTGTAGGATAGTCTGACATAAATATAGAAAACAGCTAGTCTAATCTTACTATTTTCTATCTATTTCTAAGAGAAACAATAAAGTCTAAGATCATACTTACATGCAGAGCAAACAAGTGCTGGTGAGTGGATGTTCTGAAGACAAATGCAAAATGCTCTCTCTTTCTCGTGGAGATCTCTTAAATTGATAATACATCACTGCTGACTCATTTTAGATTACATAATTCTTGACACTTCTCTGGTTCTCAGGCTATCAGAAACTCTAAATTTACACTTCTTAGTTTTCTTAGTAAGCTTGCACCTGGCCAGGAACCCACAGCAATAAAAGTCATTAGACATGTAAAACCTTGCAATTAACCCTGGTCTCAAAACAATAGAAGGAGTTTGGTGGTCCAGACATCCCTTCTCAGAGTTTTGAGATTAGTCATAAAATGCTTCACTTGTCAGCTTTCTTCCAGCAGGGGGCACTGTGCTTACATTTTTGAAGCTCAGTACAACATATAGTTTAATCATAACATATAGTTCTCTTTACATTTGTAAACCAAGCCTGTGGATTATATTAATATTTACAATGACATAGAATTATCTACAAAATTCTATCTAGATGGGCTGGCAGCCTTTCAGTTTTTCACATTCCCACCCCCCCCCCGAGAACTCAAGCTAGTTTTTCAAGTGTCCCTTGAGAAACATTGGTTTAGAGGGTTAGGTCTATCTGAGTATACCTTACCCCATTCCCTGTCTTGAGAGCCCATCTGTGTTGGCGTTGCTAACCTCACTGCACAGACATATCATATGCTTGCAACCCTAGGCTCCATCTTAGCAACTTGGCATTTTGTTGGCTGGCTCGGTGTAACCATGTTATGGGATTGCAATCTGTAACTACAGTGAATTTTCTTCCATATAGATATGGCTGAAGTTTCTGCAGTGCCCACACTATGGCTAGACATTCCTTTTCTACAGCTGCATAACATTCCACCCTGGGTTGGAGTCTACGACAGAGATAAACCACTGGGTGCTCTTCTCCCTCTTAAGAAATCTGGCTAAGTACAGTCCCCACCCCATGGTTCGAAGCATCCACCTGCCCAACAAATTCCTTGCTGTAATCTGGACTGGCTAACACAGGGGTCCTCCCAAAGCTTCTTTAAGCTTCCGAATGCCTGCCTACATGCTGTGGTCCACACTACCTTACCTGGCCTGTTTTTCCTTGTCAGGTCTGTGAGGGGAGCAGCTATGGTACTATAACTGGGGACGAACGTTCTGTAGTACCCTACTGTCCCTAAGAATGCCCTCACCTACTTTTTGGTAATAGGTGTAGGCCATGCCTGAATGGCTTCCACTTTGGCAGGTTCTGGCCTGATCTTACCACTCCCCACTCTATGTCCCAGGTAGGAGACCTCTGCCATACCCACCTGACATTTGCTCAGCTTAATGGTCAGCTCTGCCCTCTGTAGTCTGCCCAGCACCTCCCTGACATGCTGAAGGTGCTCTTGCCAGGAATGGCTGTAGATGGCAATATCATCTAGGTAAGCAAGGGCAAACCCTCCTGCTCCTGCTAGGATATGATCTACCAGCCTCTGGAAAGTCACTGGGGCATTTTTCATCCCAAAGGGCATCTTTGTAAACTCATACAAGCCAAAAGGAGTCACAAAGGCTGACTTCTTTCTAGCACTGGGAGTCAAGGGCACCTGCCAGTAACCCTTGGTAAGGTAAAATCAATGGTGGTAAGGTACTTAGCCTCACGCAGCTGCTGTAGGGCCTCATCTGTCCTAGGCATGCTGTAAGCATCTGACTCTGTGTGACTATTTAATTGCCTGTAGTCCACACAAAACCTGGTGCTGCCATCCTTCTTTGACACCAGCACCAATGGAGAGGCCCAGGGACTGTTAGACTCTTGAATTACCCCTAGTTCCAACATCTCCTGTATCTCCTCCCTCAGAGTCTGTTTGACTCTCTCAGGCATCCTATAAGGGTCCTATTGGGGTCCTGTATCCACCTGGTGCTGCACCAGGTAGATACACCCTGGTTTCCCAGTGAACATGTCCCCAAACTCCTGTAACACTGCTCAGATTTCTCGAACCTGGGTAGGAGATAGCTGCTAGGACATTGCTACCCCTTCTACTGAGGTGTTAGTCCAAGCTTCACTGAGGAGATCAGTCACCAGATCTCCCTCAGACTCCTCCTGCAATCTACTGCAAATACTCAGCTATCTACTTGGGTCCCCAGATCCCTTATTACATCTTCCGTATTTAGGGAACTGCCACCTATGTGGTAGTTTGTGGGTACTTTGTTTTTTCCAAAGGGGATGACTATGCACTTTTTGGCATTTAGCTTGAGGCCATGATTTTGACACCAGGTATCCATCTCAGTGAGACCCTTTTGGAAGATGTCTGTGTCAGCTGGAGAGTCAATTATAGCCCCTAGTTTGCAGTCATCTGCGAACTTGGTCAGACATAGTCCTCCTGTGCTTGCCTGTACCTCTGAGAAGTATATGCCGAACAGGAGGGGTACTAGGACTGAGCCCTGGGGAACGCCACTTGTAACCGGTTTAGAGTCGGACCTAGCTCCCACAACTCTCACCATGTGGGTTCTGTCTGTGAGCCAGTTGGCAACCCATCTTGTGACGTAGGGGTTTATGTTCAGGCTGGTGAGCTTGTCTATAATACCAGAATGGGGAATGGTGTCGAAGGCCTTAGCAAGGTCTAGGTAGGCTGTGTGTACCACATTTCCCTCGTCTATAGCCTTGGTAACTGTCTCAAAGAAGTCCACCAGGTTTAGGAGGCATGATCTGCCCTTAACAAAGCCAAACTGGGTAGGGTCCAGTGTTTTGAGGTTCCCAATGTCTCTGTTAATGAGTTCCATGATGATGCACTCCATAGCCTTGCAGACCAAGCTAGTCAGGCTTATAGGGCGATAGTTCCCGGGGTGTGTTGTGTTGGAGTGGAATAACTATTGCTGTGCACCACTCTATGGGTACATAGCCTGTGGAGAGGCTGCGTTTGAACAGTGCATTTAGGTGAGGGGTTAGTTCATCTTTGAGCTCGTGTAGGACGCAGCCTGGGACACTGTCCGGTCCCATTGATGCTGTGTTTTTGGCTTTGGAGAGGGCTGTTTTAACCTGAGTGTCTGTGATTTCAGGGACTCTACATTCTTCTGGTATGGTTATGGGCCCTTTTGGGGGTGAGAGGGGGGTGACGTTTACACTGAACCTGTCTGCCAGGATGTTGGCGATATCAGTCGGTTCAGTGTATTTTGTGCCATTCTGCACTAACTCCGAGCAGATGTGAGCATTGCCACTTAGATTCTTGACATAGCTAAAGAATGCCTTGTGGTTATCTTTGGAGTCCTGGTTATCCTGTCACTAGCCATAATTAGGAACAACAGACTACTGCACTAATGCAGCTGCAAAGGACACAAAGTATCAGTCCTACTGAGTGTTCATTTCTCACTATAGAAAGTCAGGGTCTATATTGTGTTGTCGCAAGCTGACAATATCGAATCTGATATTGTCGTCATGACAATATCGAAAGTGAAGAATATCGGCCAGGTAAACGGAAATCTCCGTAGGGGGTGATTTCCATTTACCTCAATGTAGTGCGGTCTCAGAGTTGGTATATTTAAGTAGCGGGGGTTGTGGGGGGGTACAGGGGGGCTTAGCCCCTGCCTACACCCTTTAGTTTTTTTTTTGTTCTTTTTTGTTTTTTTATACTCATTCGATATTTTATTGCATCGATCAATTGTGTTCGACATTTATTGCTTCGATGCAGTAAAATTTCGACGAGGTAATATAAACGCAAAAGTCACATACATCTGTTCCTTTGTGTATGTAAAAACTGCAGAAGGATAGTAATATTACTGTTAACCAAGGGTTACTCTTCTGTTATCATTAACTGCAGCCCTGACTTGCTCTTCACTTCATTTCTACAGACCTCCTTTGATTTAAAACCTTATATGACCTTACAGACCTTTCAATGTCACTGGCAGAGTTTATCTAGTCTGCTAGTAATGCTGCATATAGATTTTGGGAAGGTGAAACCCTGAGGAAGAGTCTGGCTAATGGAATACGACTGAAGCTTTCCAGATCTGACTCTTACATGTCTTTTAAAATTGTTTGATAAAAAGAATCCATATCAGTTGCTGTTATATTAATACATACGACAGCCTTCCTCTTGAAATAGGTGGCATGTCTCTTTATTTTAGATAAGTGCATGTTTTTTTTTTTTTTTAGCACCAACAATTATAGGGTCCCAAGGGCTCTAAACATGCTACGGTCTATTGATGTGAAGTAGTAATACAGGTTACTTGGTGGGGTGGGCAAGGTGATTGGTAAAACTAGACAGAGTAAGCAATAACTATAGAATATTGAGATGGGAAGAGGTAGGGACAGAGGGGATTAATAGGTAGGGATAACTAGTCTTTTACTGGAGGAAGCAGGCTGGTTTACACTCTTTTAGTAACTTGGAAGCTGTGAAATAAGGAAATCACTTATTTGCTTCCCCTCTCAAGACAATAAGAAATGTTAGAATACAAAGATGAAGTTGAGTTGGATACATGAAGTTAGGTGAATGTTTGGATTGAATTATCAGCCAGCTGGAGACAGTTGAACCCTCATCCATTGACATCTAATGTTGTAATTAGTGATTTTAGCATCACTGGATAAAGTTAACCCACTACTACCCTGTTATTAGCTTGCCCTGCCAGTGACAATAAATTTATTTTTTTTTATTTTTTATTTTACATTTGTTGACCGGGATAGTCCGACTGGATACATGTCCATTTTCAGCGGAGTCCCGGGGAGAAAAGCTCCAACAAGGTTAATCAAGGTACATAAAGACATGTCACATTGTATTCAAAGTGAGCAGATAATCACAATAGAAGGTACAAAATGATAACATTACATTACATTCAGGTTCATTCACTCTTAGTTGAATAGACAGAAATTGCCTAGTTGTAGGAATTACTATGAAATTAGTAGGGTTTACATGACAAAGCCTTATTTATAGTGATTTTAGTTTTTTGAATAGCAGTGATTGTAGGGTCAAGCTTCTGAAAGAATCATACTTGCAATAATATTAGAGTAGAGTGAATACAGGTTATGGGACTTGCAGGTTTGTATTAAGAGTTTGTTGGATGAGAAGAGGCTTAGGTTGGAGTAAGGTGTTAGGATGTTGTTTAGTGCAGTGTTATCTGGATGTTTCAGGATTTTAAAGGCTTCAATGAGTTGGTATTTCAGTAGAAGATTAGGAGTTCAGGCCAGTCAAGTTTTCAGGCTGATGCAGTGATGTGTTCTGAAGTAGAGTGATGAATCTAGCAATGTGATTATAAGAAGTGGAGACATTGATCAGACTTGTTGAGTTTGTAAGGATCAATAGTAGTGGATAGGACGCTGGCAGTAGCTAACCTAGCGCTGGAGTGACAATAAATAAACCAACAAGATTACAGTATAGAGGCAGGAGAGGAGGTTGAGAACCAAACAGTGGAGAAATAGCAGGACCAACGACCTGAAGCAAATCTTTGAACAAAAGATAATTAATAACACAATAGTGGCTAATATCTCACAACACACAGACTTTGGCAGAGACCTTGGTTTTGAGTAGAAGCTTGACATTTATCCCAGCAATAGATAGTTCATTAGTGGAGTCTTTGAATAAGTTAAGACTTTTTGTTATAAATCTATGGTTTAATGCCAATGCAATCAAATCTGCATTGCAACTGCTTTAAGAGATCTAGAACGTTTAAACCATTACATTATCCAGCCTTAACAGCATTCCAGAACATCTGTGAACAACAG
>NC_056744.1:1803680124-1803737500 GCF_019279795.1 Protopterus annectens
GTTCTTTAAAGAGTAAAATTTAAAAATGTGGTGCTATTTAAATAATTTATAAATAATTCTACATCATTTGTGTCAACATGGCAAAAAATAAAGACATCATCTAAAAATCGTGTGTAAAACTTTATCTTGTTGGAAAAGATATTTTTGTTAAAAACAAACATGTACTCCCACTGTGCCATTACTACATTTGCGTAACTGCCACCACAGGGGACCCCACTGCGACACCCTTTTTTTGTAAAAAAAAAAAAGTTTTTATCAAACAAGAAGAAATTGTTGTTTAACACTATATCCAATAGTTCTTCTATATTTAATATTTCAATATTTGTAGCACCTCCATTTCTCAAACGAGTACAAACCCACTCAATGCTAATTTCATGAGGTATACGTGTATGCAAATCTTTGACATTGATTTTTAAAAAATTAAATTCTTCATTGTATTCTATTTTATTCATGTTACTAAGAAATGACCAATAATCTTTACATATTTGTCTCTTTTGCAACATAACACTTTAGAATACTGTCAACATATTTCACTACGGGTACGTTATTGATTGCCTACTACTGACTATAGACCACAAGGGGGGGTTATTGAGATCCTTATGGATCTTAAGAGATCCCAAATATTACTGGTGTTTTTGGTGCTGGCATAGTGAAATAGTTACGTAACTCAACATCTATTCTACATTCAATAAATAAATCATTAATATACATTTTAATCCTATTATATACTAAATTCAGCTAGTTTAATGAGACTGTTTCATAATTACTGTTGTCAAGTAACATTTCACTCATCCGTTGTGCATGCATTTCATTCTCCATAAATACCAGTCCCCCCACCCTTGTCAGCTTTCATTACTATTAAATTGCTACATTTTAAAGTGTTCAGTAGTTCACGTTCAGCTACAGAAGTGTTGTTATGTCTCTTAATATACTTGCAAGTATTACTGAATAACCTCCTACTGTCAAGTTCACATACTTTCTCAAAAGTCAAAACAGTAGGCACAAGAGGACAGTTATAAACACTAGAAATATGAAATGCTTTTTCATTAACATTAATGTCCGAATTAAATATCACCTTGAAATTCACTTTTCTTGTGAATAACTTCAAATCTATTAAAGACTTGGCCATGTCACCTCTAGTTGAGGGGACAAAGGTAAGTCTCTTAGAAAGCAAATCAGTCAAATGTGAATCTACATTGTAATCAGAATAGTTATAAATACTAAAGTCCACTTCTGTGTTTTTACAAATGTTGACAGCCCCACCTTGTTATGAAACTATAACAGTATTAGGTGAAATACCTAGGCTTATAGCTAGTGGTAACGTTTGCGGAAATTCTGCTGATTGTGGTTCTTGCTGAAACTCTGTTTCTGAAAACCCCGTGAATTATTATTGGACTTATTCTTATTGTCACAAAACTGTCCAGGGTTGAAATTTCCTTGATTATAGTTGGTATGTCGTTGAAAATTATTTTGTTGATTCCTTATTCTTTCACTATGCCTTAATCCACTTTCGGTTACATTCCCGGGTTGCTGCACTGCATTTACGCAAGAAATATCCTCAGTTACGGCATCATTTCCGGGTTCGTCTGCCGAGAATTCATTGGTGGGGGCCGGTTGTCTATCAAAAGAATTTCCTCAGGCATTCCATTGTTGCGACTGTGGAGGGGGTGGATAAGCACGACCATTCATATAATTAGAAGTTATGTACCTACCATAACGTTCCATGTTAGTTGTCTTCTCTCACCTTCTTTCTTGCTGGATGGGTTCGGAGCCGATCCTCGGCTCCAACTCGGCACTTGCTAAGCTCAAGAGTCACTTCCACCAGCTCGAGGCAGCCCCATATCCCATGATGCAAGGCGGAGATTACCCAGATCTCGTTTGGTAGCTAGAGGAAAAAATACCTACTATCTTCCCCCAAGGGAAGAACAACAACTAACCTGAGAAAAAAAACTGTAAGGGGAACCCAGGTAACTAAGTGCAGAGCTAACTGGTGTCCAAGGGAGAAATCTCCCAGAGAGGATAGTTCAAGGTCTGTCAGGCTAGGGGACAGGAGGGAGGGACGAAAGAAAGCGAGAGAAGACAACTAACATGGAACGTTATGGTAGGTACATAACTTCTAAATGTTAAGTTGTCAATCTCGCCTTCATTCTTGCTGGATGGGACCGTCCTAGCACCTCTATCCTGGGTGGCTCAATGGAACAGACTCTTGAGAACTGTGGAACCAAAACTCGCCCTGTCCCTGGAGGCCAAATCCAATTTGTAATGTGAGACGAAGGTATGAGGAGTGGCCCAAGTGGCTGCTGCACAAATAGTGTCTAAGGGTAGTCTATCCTGAAAGGCTGTAGATGTGGCTAGGCCTCTGGTAGAATGTGCTTTTGGTATTGAGATCAGCTGTTTGCCCCTAAGCTGATAAATGTAAGAAATAGTGGAAGACAGCCATCTGGATAAGGTCACCTTAGAAACAGGGAGACCTTTCTTATTTTCAGCATAAGAAAGAAAAAGCTGATCAGACTTTCTAGATTGCTTTGTTCTGTCCAAGTAATATCTAAGTTGGCGATGAACATCTAGGCAATGCAATTTTTGTTCCGCCCTGTCAGAATAATTGGGAAAAAATACTTGAAGATCAATAGATTGGTTTAAATTTGTCTTAGAAGCAACCTTGGGCAAAAAGGATGGCTTAGTTCTCAAAGATACTCTATCCTTGTGGAAGACCAAGTAAGGGGGACGAACACAGAGAGCATGAAGTTCAGACACCCTTCTAGCCGAAGTAATAGCGACTAGAAAGAGCGTCTTCCAAGAAAGAAATTTTAACGAGCATGTAGCAGCCGGTTCAAAAGTGGGAAGTATTAAGGATGCCAGCACTAAATTTAGATCCCACTGCGATGGAGGATCCCTAACAGGGGGTTTAAGTAGGAAGATCCCTCTGAGAAAGGCTTTGCAAAGTTTGTGAGACAATGTTCTGGTCTGCAAATCTGATGTGAAAATTCGAGATTGCTGCCAGCTGGACTTTAACTGTGGAAGAAGAAGAACCAGAGTGAAAAATTTCAGCTAGGAAGTTCAAAACTGACTGAATAGGGGCAGTAAAGGGATCTATGTTCTTAGACCTTGCCCAAAAGGAAAAACGTTGCCATTTGCTAGCGTAAATCCTTCTGGTAGAGGACTTTAGAGAAGCTACTATGATATCCCTAACGGGATTAGAGATCATAGGAAGCCTGGCTAAGTAAGAAGTGGAGCAACCAAGCAGTGAGGTTGAGGGAACGAATGGACCGGTGCATTTGACCCGATTGGTGGGTCAGAAGATCTGGAACTGGGTCCAGATGCCAAGGCTGCACTAAGAGATGTCGATGAAGGAACGGGAACCAAATTTGTCGAAGCCAGTAAGGAGCAATGAGAATCAGCTTGGCTCTCAAGTCGGTAGCTTTCTGAAGCACTTGAGGAATCAACAGAAAAGGGGGAAAAGCATAAAGAAGTCCCCGGGGCCAATCCTGGGTTAAGCGTCTCTGGGGGGATGGCCTGGAAGTGGAAAGAGAGAGAAGAAGTCTGGGCATTTGCTGTTTTGGGGTGTAGCAAAAAGTTTGCAGCAAGGAGGGCCCCACTTCTGAAAAATCTCTTCTGCTATAGATTGTTTTAGAGGCATGAGTATATCTCTGCTCAACCTGTCCGCTATGATGTTGGTTTTCCCGGGGATATGCGTTGCTATCATAGACCACTGAGAGGAGATCGCCCATTGCCAAAGTCTGAGAGCTTCTCGACAGAGGATAGGACTTGGTCCCGCCCTGTTTGTTGATATACCATACTACGGACATGTTGTCCGTGTGAACTGCGATGGTTCCTAAAGGAAGAAAGTCATTGAGGGCTTGCAGCACTGCTCTCATCTCTAGGACATTTATATGCAGGTGGTATTCGAACGGTTGCCACGTGCCATGGACCATCCTGCCCTGATAATGCCCCCCCCACCCGATCAGGGAGGCATCCGAAGTGACCGTGGCTACCGGGGCCGGGGGGACAAATGGTCTGCCCTGATGGACTAGGGGGGAAGAAATCCACCAGGATAGGTGGCTCTTGCAGATCTGTGTGACAAGAATCTTGTGACGCATGGGCAACTGCTGGAAGGACCATTGGGTAAACAACATCCACTGTAGGAGACGCATGTAAAAGTGGGCCAGAGGAAGAAGTGTGATGGCAGCTGCCATTAGGCCTAACACTTTCAGGACCAACCTGGCTTGTACCTTTTTTGCAGAATAGGATGATCCGAACATGATTTTGGATATCCAGGATTCTTTGATTTGTTAGATTTGCTGACATCCGAGTAGTGTCTAGATCTGCGCCTATAAAGGTAATAGATTGGCAAGGCGATAAGAAAGACTTTTCGAAGTTGACAGAAATCCATAACTTGCTGCAGAGACGTAGAGTGTAATCCCTGGCCTGGAGAAGTTGATACCTGGTGGTGGCTGTGAGGAGCCAGTCGTCTAGGTACTGAAACACCTGGAATCCCTGACGTCTCAGGTGAGCCGTGACCGCTGCCATGCATTTGGTGAACACTCTGGGGGCTGTGGTGAGTCCAAAGGGCAGGGCTCTGAATTGAAAATGACTGGTTCCCCAGACGAAAGCGGAGAAACCCTCTGGAGCATCTGTGGATTTTTATGTGATAGTACGCATACTGAAGGTCTATAGAGCACATCCAGTTGTCTTTGTCCAGAAAGGGCAAAATCGATTGAAGTGTGACCATCCGAAATCTCGTCTTTTTGACAGACTTGTTTAGTCTGCTGAGGTCTAATATTGGTCTCCAGTCTCCCGTCTTTTTGGGAACCAAAAAGAACCTTGAGTAGATTCCGGATTCTAAATGGTCTGCTGGAACTGACTTGATGGCCCTTTTCTCTAGAAGTTTTGAAACCTCTAGCTTTGCAATTTCCCTTAGACCGGGTGGAACATCTGGAAGGGATCCTTTTTGAGGGAAGGGGCTTTTCTCGAAAGGTATTTTGTAACCCTCGGATATGATCGACTGTACCCATTTGTCTTGAGAAAGGGAAAACCAGGCTTCTGGGTACAGTGACAATCTCCCCCCAACTGCCTCCAAGGGTGGGCAGTCGGGCAACACCTCAGGGATGCTGGAAGGGCTTGTCAGAGAGAGACTTTCTGCTGCCCTGGTTCTGCGGACCCCCTCTGCCCCTAGGGCGTCTGTTATTACCCCTCTGCCTCTGGGGTAAACTGACCACGTCGTCAGGCGTGACTCCTTGAGATTTTCGGAACCACATTTTCCCTCCCTTCTGACCTTTGGGGTAAGGTCTTGAAGGGGTGGAGAAACGGACTCCTATGGCGGAAAGAGTCTTGCCATCTTGCTCGCACCTGGTCAAAGTGTCCTTCACCTGAGGTCCAAACAAAGTTGTCCCATCGAAGGGAGAGTTTGTGAAGGACGCCTTAAAGGGGTCTGCAAAATTGCAAAGTCGCATCCAGGACTGACATCTGAGAGCCACTCCTGTGCCTGCAGCTCTACTCGCTCCATCGGCTGCATAAGAAATGAGCCGCATGGAGGAGTTAGTTATGGAATTTAGGATTCCCAGCTGAGAGGCAATCTTCTCTTGAGCCCCAGCAGCTGACAGATCCTGTACCGCCTCACTCAATTCCTTGAGGATATCTCTTTGAAGTCGGGTGAAGTGACATAGATAATTCTGCGAACGCATAGCAAAGGTCGCTGAGGAAAACATCCGCTTACCATACCTGTCCATGGTCCTAGACTCCTTGTTAGGAGGTACGGAAGGATCTGCAAGTTCCTTTTTGGTGGCGGCCGCCACCACCATGGCATCAACCGGGACACCTTTGGTGAGAAACTGTTTTTCAGTGGGGGCCGTGATAAATTTAGAAGGCCTCCTGGGGACTGGTTCCACAGAATCAGGAGATGCCCGCCTTTGAGCTATCCGTCCATGAGGGGTCGAAGGCGGAGACACCCAGGAGGTGGAGGGTCGAGATCCAAAAGCCTCCAGGTATACCGACTCATCCTCAGAGGGATTAATGGAGGGCCAGTTCCCCCTCTGTTTCAGGAGTTCAAGAATGTCTGAAAAGGAGACATCCTCAGAGGGGGATCTTGGGGACCCCTCCGACTCATCTAAGTCGGTATCTGATGTCGTAGACTGAGGGGAGTCTAAATGCTTCCTCTTGCAAGTCCTCTTACGCGGGGGTTCCCCTGAAGGATCAGGAGAAACCTCGGAAGAGGAAAGTATTCCCAATGGGGAAACCTGGGGCGATGGATCTCTGGGTCCGGGAGCAAGAGAGTGGGAAGAGATATCTACAGGCACTGAAGAGGGAGGAGCTAAAGGGACCGACTGTTGACTCAGCTCGGGGGCTAGCACACTCCTCATCACCTCGAAGGCTCCTCTCCCGGGAGGACCGAGAGCTCCCTCGAGAAACAGGAATCCCGGCCCCACAGCGGAGGCTCGAAGCAGATGTCGGTGCCGAGCTTACCAAAGCGAAGCTCCGAGGGAGAGCGGGGTGGACAAGGGTCCGATGCCACTTGCCCCTCGGAACCGACAAGGAAGCCCGGCGACCGGATCCCTCAAGGGCGGTCTCAAGGAGGAGATAGGAGTCGAAGGCAGCCGGGCCGAAAGGGGTGGTATCGGCCCCGAAGCACCAACAGTCACAGTTCCAATAAGCTCCAGCTCCGAGCTCTGAAGGAGAGTCGAAGGAGGAATTTCTGGAGGGTGTGGAATAGCGGTCGTCTGCTGAGACGGGCTATGAAGTATCTGGGCCAGTGCCTGTGATTTCAGCAGTCTACTCACCACTCTCTCCAAGTCATGGTCTGAGAGTCTGGAAGACCTTGAGGATCGGCTCCGATGGCTCCGCTCCGAAAGTAAGGGAGAGGCCGGAGCCGAATGAACAGACTCCATCGACACAGATCTGGATCTCTTTTTCGACGGAGCCATCGGAGCTGAAGAACCTTCGGTTCCAGTTGGAGCCAACAACTTGTCGGCTCCGAGCTGGGTCAGAGATGTGTTGGCTCCAGCCGGAGCACACACAGGCATGGAAGCAAGAGTATCAGCGCCGATACCGAACCTTCAGAGAAGGAAGGATCGGCTCCAGCCGGAGCCGATCTCAACTCAGAGGGAGTCGGAGCCAAGGCTGAAGGCTTGGACACTGAAGCCTGGGCCTTGGGAGGCTTTGAGGGCTTCCCCGAGCCGGACTTAGCCGGGGAGCTCTCAGGCTTTAATAAGCCCCTGAGAATAAGTTTATTTCTATGTTCCTGCAGGACTCTCTGGCTGAAGGAGTGGCAAATAGTACAGGAGTCTTGCAGGTGTAGAGGTCCCAGGCAATAAATACAAGAAGTGTGACCGTCTGTCAGAGACATCTTCTGACAGCACGAGTCACACTTCTTGAAGCCTGAGACCCTAGCCTCTTTAGACATGACTGAGTACCTAATCACACACACACTACACAGTCAGTCCAAAAATTAAACTAGATTAACAAAACCAAGTACAGGGAAAAAAAACACACAGACACACCCAAACAAACCCTGACAGGAAAAAAAAAAATAGAAGGGGTAAAGACCTAAGGCCCGACTAGCAAAAAATAAGAATAAAGGGAATGGGACACTAACAGGAATAGGGCTAAGTGAATCGGGAAGTTAACAAAGTAATATATATATAAATATAAAGTACTGGGGTGGACTAAAGTCTCAGAAAAAAGGCAGAAAAATTCACTTACCAGGAGCTGGTAAAAAGTTACCTCATGAGCGAAGCGGCAAACGAGATCTGGCTAATCTCCGCCTTGCATCATGGGATATGGGGCTGCCTTGAGCTGGTGGAAGTGACTCTTGAGCTTAGCAAGTGCCGAGTCGGAGCCGAGGATCGGCTCCAAACCCATCCAGCAAGAATGAAGGCGAGATTGACAACTTAACATTATTATCTGTTTTCCAATTTCTTATTTTTGATTTCCTTGCGTTTTATCTGGTTGTCTATAGTAGCAAAAATACGGGAATATTCATATTTATACCAGGAAAAATCGTTGCTTTTAATTTGAACAAGTATAGCTATATCTTTCACAAAAGCATCTGCCATTATTTGGTAGTGCTTTATTAAAATCTGTAACAGTTTCCATCTCCTGTTTATCAAATAGTTTTAATAAGTCCAGGTGAAAGGCTGAGTCTTTGACTTAACCAGTCGGATAATGCCAAAGTCTAAGCCCTTTTGGCACTTGTTGGCATTTTAAACATTCATTAAAATAAGAAATTTCTAGCTGAAGTTTCTTTAGTTTTAAAGATTTATAATCCAGGATGTCCAAATTTTCAGCTGGAATATCTGTTGACAGAGAAGATCCTAGGTTACCTGTTTTACTGGTGTTCACTGAATTATTTAGGCTTAAGGAAGCCAGTCAATTAAAACAGGGAATTTCACACACTTGACTGCCGCACTTGAAGGCTGAACACTTGTATTACCCTTTTGGTTGGCAATATTCACATTTCCTTGTGGTAAATCCAATTCTACACTGCTCCACACACCATTCTCTGGTCTGGGTTGGTTTGTAATTGACTTTGAACAGACTAAAGTCGAAAGATAGTCCACTTTCTGAGCCAATACAGTAACTAAATTCGTGAGTTTATAAATCTCGGAATCTTGATTTCCTTCACTACTTGTAGATAAATCCGGTGTACCAATAATGCCCTCTGTAGCCATGCTTCCTCACTGAACCAAAACTAAACGAAATGTAGTCAAAAACCACAAATAAATTCCAAAGAAGCAGACCCAGAACTGCACGGCACATTTATTGAGCATTATAACAGTGCTTTTGTTTGGTTAAATAGCAAACTTCATCAGATGCCATTCATGATTAATTCATTACTTTTATAGTAAAACAAATCATATGACATCATGTGATGACCAAGTCAGCTGACTTGATAAAAAAAAATTAAAAACTTTTATACTTATATATATATATATATATATATATATACACACATACACACACACATATATATATATATATATATATACACATATACTAAACCATAAAAATATACTAAACCATAAAAATAACTTATCTAAACTTTTTAATTTTAAAATACATAAAATAGAACACATTTCATTCAACCCAGGAAATACATAAGAATTGGTGTGTAGCTGCCAGCATAATTCACTGGCTTCTAACTTTAATGACAAAGGGCCACCTCTGATGTCTTTCTGGACATGGACAAAGTTTTTAATTTTTTTTTCAAGTCAGCTGACTTGGTCATCACATATTTGTCATATGATTTGTTTTATTATAAAAGCAATGAATTAATCATGAATGGTTAAATACCAAACTTTATCAGATGCCAAACAAAAGTGCTCAGTTATAATTCTCAATAAAGGTGTGCCGTGCAGTTCTGGGTCTGCTTCTTTGGAATTCATTTGTGGTTTTTGACTACATTTCATTTGAATTTGCAGTTACACCCCAGGCATTTCTTAAATCCAGTGGTAACTTTACCTTTATCAGCCATGATTCAACCACAAGAATCACACACACACACACACTATAAGGTGAAAAATAGGGGAAAGAAAAGGGGCTACCAGCAATGGTAGAAAGGAATACCCGAAGGTACAGAAAACTACCAGCAATGGTAGAGAAGACTATATCAAAGTGTAGAAAGGGAAAACAGAAACTAGTTCTATTTTCTTTCTTCTTTTTTTAAACAAGAAGAGAAAGGAAATAAAGACTACCAATAATAGTACAGAGTACACTGAAGTGTAGAAGGGAAAGCGGAGAGGAGACGTAAAAAGCTATCAGAGAGAGGGTAGACTACAAAGGAAAAAACACAATAACGATATTAATCAGAAAAAAATATATAAACTATACAAAACTAGAAATACAAAAGAGAAAACACACTTGCCTTCAGACCTATGGTACTGTATCAGTCACAGGAGAGTGGCAAATGAGATCGGAGGTAAAGTGGAGAGGAGCATTCTGGATAGGACTTAAAGGAGAACCACACCCACAGACTCAAAAAATATGTTTATTTTACCATGTTTTGATGTTTCCAACATTTTAACACTACTCTGGGACTCTTTACAGGTTTTTAAATATTTGTATATGTAATTTCAGAGTCTGGCCACATGGGGTCTAGCATCTTGAAGAGATTTCAAAATTTTCTAATCCTTTTGCCCTCCCACTTTCCACTGTTTGTAACACATTACATCATGCAGGCTTCTTTGTTTAGAAGCTTCTGTGACTGCATTCAGTTTACATTGCAAACCCCAGTGTCTAAGTCAGTCCGTTTCAGCGAACATGTCCTGCTGTTCAATGACTACTGAAACGACAAACACAGATGAAGCCACACAACAGAATTCTTAAGAGCTTTTTACTGCTTCTACTTTTAAGATATGTTAATTTTCATTCTTTTGCACTGCCTCATTTGTAGTTCTTCAACTCATCTCCCCTTCCCCCTTCACTTCCCTACTCCTAGCTGCCAAGTTGCTAAATGTAATTTGATTTGTTGTTTCTTTGACTGACAGCTCACAGTAGGAGACAAGACTGATCCACTGTTTCTTAGTTCTAGCCTTTTCTTTCCCACAGTGGGACACTTAGTTTTGCTGCACCACAGCCTCCTGTCAAACACAGATCCTGTATTCCCAGTATTTGCAAACTCATGGTTTGTTCAGTCTTGGTAGTTTCATTCACTGGGCTGTCCTTTTTCACTGAAATACTCACATTTGAACTAGTGTGTAAACTGAACATTACAGCAGCTAAATTACTAATTTCCCATGCACGTGAAAGGCAAAAAGCTTATTTCTCACACTGTATGGAATGATTATGGAAATATTTACCTCATCAGAAGAAGAAATGATTACTAAATCCCTTTTCTGACTCTAGTTTGATTTGAAGTCTACCTGTTCATAGGTTCATACTAGGCTATCTGCCCTAGGGCATTTATAAGCCTAGCCAGAGTGTGTTTGGCTTTCGCCACCCATTTTAAATTAATTTTGCTATGTCCTTTTTCGAGGTTCGTATACTGTGCCTCTGTCTAACAGTGACACAGAAGTGATACCCTGGGTAAACCTACGATCCCCCATCCACTCATCAGGATTCCTCTTGAAGAGAGTCAATTAGGGACTCTGCCTAACCTGGACTGGGATTTTATTCCAGAGTGAAGGGAGCCTCTGGGGTATGAATCTGTCCCTCCAGCATGTCCTATTTATTTCAGTGCCGAGGTTCAAGTCTCTTGAGCGCATAGCTCAATGGGATTTGGATTTTCTGAGGTGCAGCATGTCCATTAATTCCGGGTTGAACATGGCTTTATACGTCAAGCACAGATTGCCTCTGAGCAGGCGGTATGCCACTGAGTATAGCTGGAGTTTCTTTAACCGGGCAGCATATGGCATCTGTTTGAGCCCCTTGATCCTCTTGGTGAGGTACTTTTGGGGTCTTTCCAGTTGCTGCAGGTGTCTGGTAAGGTACATCCCAAAACGGGTATTGTACTCAATTATGGGCCTGATGAGTAAAGAGGCACGATGACCTCCCCTGATCTAGATGTGAATCCCTTCATGATTAGGTGGGCTATATAAAATGTTTTTCTAACCACTTTGGCCACGTGGTTGTCAAATGAGAGATTGCTATCAACTTGGGTCCCCAGGTCCTAATTACTTCTTCCGTGCCAATGGATTACCACCTATGTGGTAATTTGTGAGCACTGTTTTGCCAAAGGGGATGACTATACACTTTTTGGCGTTTAGCTTGAGGCCATGGCTCTGGCACCAGTTGTCTGTTTCTATGAGGCCCATTTGGAGGATGCTTGTGTCGGCTGGAGTCTCGATTATAGCACCCAGTTTGCACTCATCTGCAAACTTGGTCAGCCACAGTCCTTCCGTGTTGGTCTGTACCTCCGAGAAATATATACCGAACAGGAGAGGTCCCAGGACTGAGCCTTGTGGGACGCCACTTGTAAATGGCTTGGAGTCTGACATGGCTCCAGCAATTCTAACCATGTGGGTTCTGTCCTTGAGCCAGTTTGCAACCCATCTAGTGACATAGGGGTTTATATTTAAGCTGGTGAGCTTATCTATAATGACAGAATGGGGTATTGCATCAAAGGCTTTTGCGAGGTCCAGGTAGGCTGTGTGGACTACCTTCCCCTCGTCAATGGCCTTGGTGACCGTTTCAAAGAAATCAACCAGGTTTAAGAGGCAGGATCTGCCCTTAACAAAGCCGAACTGGGTAGGATCCAATGTCTGTAGGTCCCCAATATCTTTTTTTATGAGGTCCATGATGATCCTTTCCATAGCTTTGCAGACCAAGCTAGTCAGGCTTATGGGGCGATAGTTTCCAGGATCCGTTGAGGCACCACCTTTGTGGAGAGCTCTTCTTGGAGTTCATGTAGAACGCAGCCCGGGACACCGTCTGGTCCCATTGATGCTGTGTTTTTTGCTTTGGGGAGGGCGGCTCTTACCTGAGCATCTCAGATGTCAGGGGAGCAGCACTCTGCTGGGATAGATATTTGCCCTTTTGGTGGGGGGGGGGGGGGAGAAGTTTGCGCTAAACCTGTCAGCTAGGATGTTGGCAATGTCTGTGGGTTCGGTGTATTTTTTGTCATTTTGGACTAATTCTGAGCATATCTGGGAATTCCCACCCAGGTTCCTAACATAACTAAAGAAAGCCTTGTGATTATCCTTAGTGTCCTGTGCAATTTTTCTCGACGATTTTATGAGTGCCCGTATTTTTTTTGCTAACACTGATCAGAGATCCCTTCCCATTTTGGGATTTTGCTCTATCATGTAGTAGCTTCCTCATTCTATTGTATAGTTTGTTTATGGCTGGGGTCCACCAGACAGGACGTCTGCCTTTGGAGGATTGGGTCTTGGTTTTATTTGGGATTACATGATCCATGCATTCCTGAAGGTGTTCATAGAATGCGTTTATAAAGGATTTTGCGGTCTGGGCTGTATTTTCCACAGGCCTGGGGGCTTTGAAGGATTCCACCTTGGTTTTGAGGAGTGTGAAATTTGCTTTAGAGAAGTTTTTCACTGTGGTTTTCTGGGCAGGGGGTGGGGTCGGGATGCGAATATCCAGTGAGATTAGTTTATGGTCTGATCTTACCAGTGAGGGATACACTTCTGGTGTGTTGCATAGAGTCCCCATGTTGGTGATGATCAGGTCCAGTATGTTTTCCCCTCTTGTGGGAGTGGTAACAAGTTGTTCCATAGCATTTGAGTTTATAAATTCCAGGAACCTTTGGGCTAAGGTGCTGGGGCTTGAGTAATGCTCCCAGTCTATGTTTGGGTAGTTGAAGTCGCCCAATATAATGGTGTTCAGAGAGATCTTCATGTTCTCCAATGTTTTCAGGAAAGCCGAGTAGGATTCCTGACTTTGAGAGGGTGGTCTGTAGGATGCTATAAAAAACATACTAGACCTGATCATTACCAACATGGGGACTCTATGCTCCATACCAGAAGTATATCCCTCATTGGCAAGATCAGACCATAAACTAATCTCACTGGATATCCACATCCCGACCCCACCCCCAGCCCAGAAAACCACAGTGAAAAACTTCTCAAAAGCGAACTTCACACTTCTCAAAACCGAAGTGGAATCCTTCAAGGCCCCAGGGCCAGTGGAAACTATGGCCCAAACTGCAGAATCCTATATAAGCATTCTGGACATCTCCAGGAATGCATGGATCATGCTATCCCAAACAAAATCAAGACCCAATCATCCAAAGGCAGGCTTCCAGTCTGGTGGACCCCAGCCATAAATAAACTGTACAACAGAAGGAGGAAGCTACTACATGATAGAGCAAAATCCCTAAAAGGGAAGGCATCTCTGATCAGTACTAGCAAAAAATTACGACCCCTCATAAAATCCTCCAAGGCCAGCTTCGAGAGAAAAATTGCACAGGACACCAAAGACAATCATAAGGCTTTTTTTCAATTATGCTAGGAACCTGGGATGCAACTCCCAGACTTGTTCGGAGTTGAGTCTAAGCGACAAAAAATACACTGAAACCACAGACATCGCCAATATCCTGGCAGACAGGTTCAGTGCAAACATCCCCCCCCCCCAAAAGAGCAAGTATCTAACCCGGCAGAGTGCAGCCTCCCAAACATCTCTGATGCTCAGGTGAAGGCCGCCCTCTCCAAAGCAAAAAAGACTGCTTCCATGGGACCAGATGGCGTCCCGGTTGCGTCCTACATGAACTCCAAGAAGAATTAATCCCTCAAGTAAAACTGCTGTACAATCTCAGCCTCACTACAGGATATGTGCCCAAAAAATGGCGTACAGCAACAGTGGTCCCACTCCACAAAGGTGGCGCCTCTGTGGACCCTGGAAACTATCGCCCCATAAGCCTGACTAGCCTAGTCTGCAAGGCTATGGAGAGGATCATTATGGAACTCATAAACAAAGACATTGGGGACCTACAGACACTAGATCCTACCCAATTTGGCTTCGTTAAGGGCAGATCCTGCCTTTTGAACCTGGACAACTTCTTCAAAACAGTCTCCAAGGCCATAGATGAAGGGAAGGTAGTCCACACAGCCTATCTAGACCTCGCAAAGGCATTTGACACAATACCCCACTCGGGCATCATAGATAAGCTATCCAGCCTAAATATAAATCCCTGTGTCACATGATGGGTCGCAAACTGGCTCAAAGACAGAACCCACAGAGTCAGAGTTGCTGGAGCCATGTCAGACTCGAAACCGGTCACAAGTGGCGTCCCACAAGTTTCTGTCCTGGGACCTCTCTTGTTCGGTATTTACTTTTCTGAGGTACAGGCCAACGTGGGAGGACTATGGCTCACCAAGTTTGCAGATGACTGCAAACTGGGTGCCATAGTCGACTCTCCAGCTGACACAAACATCCTTCAAAAACGTCTCGCAGAGACAGATAACTGGTGCCAGAGCCATGTTCTAAAGCTAAATGCCAAAAAGTGTATAGTCACACCCCTTGGCAAAAACAATGTGCCCACAAATTAAGTACAGAGAAAGTAATTAGGGATCTGGGGACCCAAGTTGATAGCAATCTCTCCTTTGACAACCACATTGCCAAAGTGGTTAGAAAGACCTTCTACATAGCCCACCTCATCATGAAAGGATTCACATCTAGATCAAGAGAGGCAATCATGCCCCTTTATTCATCCCTCATCAGGCCCATCATAGAATACAATGCCCCCTTTGGGATGTACCTTACCAGACACCTGCAGCAATTAGAAAGACCCCAAAAGTACCTCGCCAGGAGGATCAAGGGACTCAAACAGATGCCATATGCTGCTCGGTTAAAAAAAACTCCAGCTCTACTCAGTTGCATACCGCCTACTTCGAGGCGATCTATGCCTGACATATAAAGCTATGTCCAACCCAGAATTAATGGACATGCTCCACCTCAGTAAATCTAAATCTCTTAGAGCCACACGCTCGAGGGACCTGAACCTCAGCACAGAAATAAATAGAACATGCTGGAGGGACAGATTCATAACCCAGAGGCTCCCTTCGCTCTGGAATAGAATTCCAATTCATGTTAGGCAGAGCACCTCACTGACTCTCTTCAAGAAGAATCTTGATGAGTGGATGGGGGATCGTAGGTTTGTCCCGGGAATTACTTCTGTGTCATTATTAGACAGAGGCACAGTAAACTAAACTTTAAAAAGGGCACAGTATACTCAAATCAAGGGGTGGCGTAAGCCAAACACAATCGGGCTAGGCTTATAAATGCCCCAGGGCAGATGAAGAAACACAAATACAGTAAAAGCAGATATATTTTTTTTTTTTTGAGTGAGCAAATGAGATGGGCCCAGGAGGAGTATTCAACTGCAAATTTACAAGAGGGGCGGGCAGTTTCAAAGCCACCAAGATTAACACCAACACAAAAACAGGGAGGGTGAGCGGGAACCTACTGAAAAACAGAGTCACAGCTTCCAGCTAGATATTCCTCAATGCAACACAAATTACTTTAAATTGTGTATTATTTGATAAATGTGCAGATAAAAGTTACTTAGCTTCACTTATGCGTAAGTTGATAGCATGCAGGTCTTAACCGGCCAAAGCTCACAGGGAATTCCCAGTCTTACAACTTACATTGGCAGTGTAACATCTCTCATATGCCCAAACTTCTCTGTCCACCGACATGCAGCTAGTCATTCTTGTTTTGTCTTTCACCTCGATTCAGATACTTCCAATTTTCAACTATTCTCTCAATGTCAGATACACAGCTCCTGCACATTATAGGTGGTCCACATGTTGTCTCCCTAGTTTGCAGTCATCTGCAACTTCGTTAGCCAAAGACCTTCTGTGTTAGCCTCTACTTTAGAGAAGTAGATACCAAACAGGTGAAGTCCCAGGACTGAACCCTGTAGTACTCCACTTGTCACTGGTTTGAAGTCAGATTTGGAGTCTGCAACTTTATCAGTGTGGGTCCCGTCAGTGAGCCAGTTGGCAACCCACCTTGTGACGTAGGAATTTATACCTAGTTTAGTGAGTTTATCTATAATTCCAGAATGGGGGATGGTGTTGAAAGCCTCTGTGAGGTCAAGATAGGCTGTGTGAACCCCCTTACCACATCTACAGCTTTGGTGACTGCCTCAAAGAAGTCAATCAGGTTCAAGAAGCATGATCTGCCTTTCACAAACCAGAAGGGGTCCAGAGTTTGGAGGTTACCAATGTCTTTCTTTATAAGTTCCATAACAATACGTTCCATGGCCTTACAGACCAGGTTCATCAGGCTAATAGGGGATCAGTGGTGGCTCCCCCTTTGTGTAGTGGGATAAATGTTACTGTGTGCTATTCAGTGGGCACAAAGCCTGACGTCAGGCTATGATTGAACATGGTGCTTAGGTGGGGAGCCAGTTTGTTCTGAAGTTCATGCAAAACGCAGCCTGGGAAGTTGTCCGGTCCCATGCATGCTGTGTTTTTGGCATTAGAGTGTGCAACGTTTACCTGCATAGTTGTGATTACAGGAACTCTGCATTCTTCCTATATAGATATGGGGTGAGCGGGGGATAAAGTTAGCAATGAACCTATCTGCCAGGATGTTGGCAATATCAGTTGGTTCTGTAATTCTGAGTGTTGCCATTCAGTCTTGGTTGGAGAGAGCTTTAACCCCAGTTTGGCTAGATAAGTGCATCTCTCACAGGTTGTAGTGTTGGGTGGTAGAAGGAGAGGGTTGGCTGTGTACATGAGGCAATTGCCACATTGCCCCAAGATGCCCAGATTCATCAGATAGACAGGAGAGAACACTGGCAGATGACCCTTTGACATGATTGAATAAAAAAATATTTTCCTCTAGACAAGTGAGGAAAGTGAATACAAGAGCTTTTTTTTCTCTAAGTGAGGAAACTGCAATAACTGTTTTCCTCTAGGTAATGAGGAAGGTTGAGTGCTGTAGTAATTTGTACCTTACTTAGTGCTGACAAGTTCTGAACAAGTGTCGCGCATGAATAAGCAAATTCAAGTGCTAAAATTAATAATCTGTATCTGAACTTGACTACTTATAGGAAAGAAACAAGTGCAAATGCGGGCTTTTAAGTCAGAAAGTTGAGGGAGACGGAAAAATTGCTCAAATGGCCAATAACTACAATGTCTGGGCCAAAACCACTCCTTATGTTGCAGATAGTGGGAGTGGTAAGCACTAGGTAACCTGATGAGCTAGAAGGATTTTCCCAACAAAGAAAGGCTTGGGGGGGCTCAGGAGCTTACAAACAGTCCTGGATATAGCAAATCTGTATCTGGACTAGACTAGTTACAAGAAAGGCAGGAAACGAGCGTAATTTTTCTTTTTGTTACAGTTAAGCAGAACACAGGGAGATTCTAGCAAAGTTTTTTTGTAAAGGAAAGGGAGAGAGGAAAGCAGAAGAACCTAGAAGCAATAACTAGTAAAAATAACAAAAAAAAAAGAGATACTTATTGTTATACGTATCAGATCAGAGTTGTAGTCAATGCACCCCCTCCACTCGGCTCAGTGTGTATGCTTGCCTCTTGTAGTATTCAAATGCGTTTAACCTTATGACCTTTATATCTTTGAAATTAAAAGGAGATGAAGATATGAGAAATCCATAAAACTTATAGTTGTAATGAAAAGTAATGTATTGCTTTTCCTATATTTGGATGGACCTAATTGTAATTAAGCCTCACAATGATTTGGACATAAGCAGAAAATGGCCTATCTAGTAGGCTGCCACTGAGAAGAGTGGAGAACCCAGCACTACACATGGGTTGAGAGGAACTCATGGGGGGGGGGGTATGCCATCCCAGCAGGTTGAACAAGAGAATGGGGAGGTCATGAGTTCAGGTACATGCACAAGTTTTGAGATTAGATGTTTTAAATTTGACCATATAGGGTATAGTCGGTCTCAATATCCACCAAGGCAGGGGAGAGAAATAAAGTCCTCAGAAAGCATCAACAAGACCAGCGCTATAGCACAGCACAGTTGCCCAGAGAAAACAGCTGTACCTATTACAAAAGTCTGTTCCTATTGTCATACAAGAGAATGAAGCCATTGCCAAAAGGGACAGACTCCAACAACCATTGTCAAGCATGCAGCAGTCAGACATGAGTGAACCTTGCCTGAGCAGCCCACTCCATTTAGGGCCTAGGTAGTAGACCTTTTCATACACCTTTCACCAGAATGTGAATTGTGAAGGGTGACAAGATATCATACAGGTAGCTATGTCTGAGGGCATTCCTGCTGGTGACCTAACAGGGAATGAGTTTGACAGTACAGTTTGTAGTGAGCATGGTGTTACACAGCCAGACATGGGGGCAAACCTGTGGGAAAGACAGTAAGGGGGAAAACCCGACCAGAGCCTACACATTCATGTAGAGCTGGTGATGTGGTCAGTAGCAGTGACCTGAGACCTAAGCCACAGCAAGGGAAAAATACTGGGATTCTCTTGGAAGGCAATACTTTTAGTGGAGAGGTAATGGATAGCAATCAGATATCACTGGCAGATGCAAAGGGTAGCTGTAGATAATGCTGGTCCTCTGAGTACCTCAGAGTTGCTGCTCTGGTAATCAGGTTTCTTCAGGCAAGGTCGAATAGTCTAATCAAGACTTCCCTTACTTTTGTCTTCTACGTCTGTCATTCATTCATTCATTTATTAGTTAACAATGAATGTTAGGCAATTACTGCAGCCAGGTGTTACCTTTCTTGAAGACTCAAGCAACTATACTAGAACATTCTGTTAACTGTTCTGAAAATCGCAGCTACACAACAAATATTTTCCCTTTATGAAAAAAAAAAAAAAACGCACACAGACCCAAGCTCCCCCCCCAACACACACACACTGAACCAAGCTTCCCCCCAACACACACACAGTGAGCCAAGCTCCCCCCAGCACGCGCGCACACACACACAGTGAGCCAAGCTTCCCCAGCGCGCGCACACAGTGAGCCAAGCTTCCCCAGCGCGCGCACACAGTGAGCCAAGCTTCCCCAGCGCGCGCACACACAGTGAGCCAAGCTTCCCCAGCGTGCGCACACACAGTGAGCCAAGCTTCCCCAGCGTGCGCGCACACAGTGAGCCAAGCTTCCCAGCGCGCGCGCACACACAGTGAGCCAAGCTTCCCCCAAGAGCATGCACACAGTGAGCCAAGCTTACCCCAAGAGCACGCACACACAGTGAGCCAAGCTTCCCCCAAGAGCACGCACACACAGTGAGCCAAGCTTCCCCCAAGAGCACGCACACACAGTGAGCCAAGCTTCCCCCCAGCGTGCACACACAGTGAGCCAAGCTTCCCCCCCAGCGTGCACACACAGTGAGCCAAGCTTCCCCCCAGCGTGCACACACAGTGAGCCAAGCTTCCCCCCAGTGTGCACACACAGTGAGCCAAGCTTCCCCCCAGCGTGCACACACAGTGAGCCAAGCTTCCCCCCAGCGTGCACACACAGTGAGCCAAGCTTCCACCCCAGCGCGCACACACACACACACCCCTTGCTTGCATTCCCCGCACACGCAATCTCCCATTGTTTGCAACTGACATTTGCTGCACATCTGTGAAACAGGACTAGAGCTACCAGAAGGGACCTAAATATGACATGAATATGACATGCTGGATGGACAGATTTCACTCCCATTAACTGTGGCGACTTTGGCATAGGCTGCAAATTCATGTGAAACAGAGCACCTCTATGACACTCCAGGTAAAACCTGGGTGAGTGAATGGGGCACCATAAATTCTTACTGGGGTTACCAACCACAACCTTCCTGAACATGAGAAGGCACTACTAAATACATTCCTGGTGTTAGAGTATTTCTGGTATTACATTGTGATGAAACGGCTAGTCTTGAAATGACCTTCAGGTTGACAGCCTAGTAACCTTCTGTGATCATATGAAAGGTGGAGGTGTGAAGTGAAATGAAATGTGCTCTTTGATTCACCTCCTGACTGTATTATTTGTACAGCCCAGCACACTTAGATGTGTCTTAAATGTATTACTTTGAACATTTTCCAGTAAGCAATGCAACACAATGTATGAACAATAATGACAAAACTGGAGAATTCTGAACATGTAAATCGTAAGTCTATTCAAACTTGTCATTACAATCCACCGGTATCAGTAAATAATCCACCGGTATCAGTAAATATGCACAATCTCAGCAGAAGGAAATGTCATCTAAATAATTAAACATTAGAGATTTGTAACTAATGAAGAGGTTGCTGCTACCAAGCATTATATTTGAGCATTTCATGTACAAATAAAGTGCATGTTGCTCTTGAATAAATTGCCCGTGTTACATTGAAAAAATATAAGCTAGTAATATTGCAATAGGTAAAGGATAGCAAAGTGATAACAGGTTCATTACTAGGTATCTCCTCCAAAGGACACTCTCAAGAGTGCAGCATCCTCCCCCTTTAAAGTACAACACAGTACGGTATCACCTATCCATTTACATACTGTCAGAATAGAACCCACAGCCTTATGCATCAAAAGCAAATATATTTTCTGTGCAAGCAGACTTAGCACTAAAGTTCTCTTCCCCTGAAGCGCCCATTTCCTTTTAAAATCCACTTGCCGTGCAACTATTTCAACTTTGCAGCACTAGAAATCAGAAAAAAACAAAATATATTGGAGGTAACAAAGGACAGAAACCAGGGACAGTTTAAACATTGCTTGCACAATCTTAGAATGCTGCTAGAATAAATTGCGTACTATTTAGAATACGTTGTGTGCTATCATGCGTTTGCTGAAAGATAAGACTAAACTGAAATGGCTGTCATTTAGGGAATTCGGGTCTCACGGACTTGCCAGAAAACCACAAATATTAACATGGACAGACGGAACTTATGAGCCAAACTTTCTTGAATCTACTCTACAAATCCAGTACTGGTGGTATGGGTAGAGATTTCAGGCTCTTGTTCTCAAGGTACAGGGTTTGAGCTTGAGTAATACTAACCACCAAGGAATACCTACATGGGTTATTTACACACACATGTATATATCAGCAGTGGCCCAGTAGCTCAGTGTGACAAGATATTTGTTCATTTTATGGATGGCGCAGAGGTAGCATTGCCACCTCACAGCAAAAGGTTCTCTGGTTCGATTCTCAGCTGGTCTGCTTGTCCTCCCTGCATTCATGTGGGTTTTCTCCAGGTACTCCAGTTTCCTCCCATGTTACAAAGACATGCATCTGGGAGCATTTCTCCGTGCCTCTGCTGAAAATTGGCTTTGTTCCAAGTTGGACTTTCCCGGTTAATAAATGTTAAATAAATAAACATACATACACACACACACACACGTTTGGGTTGTGAGATGTAATAAATGAAATACCTAAGTCTAGGAGGTATGTGAACTTGGTTCAACACTCATCAGAAAACAACCACTGTACTGGTGTATTGTTGGTGGCATGCATCTTGCCATGCCCAGCAGAGAACATGTACTGTAGCCAACATTGCACAGGTCATGTCAGTTGCCAAAAGAGTGAGACTAGGGTAGCACTGGAAAATCCTCTGAATGCTGGTTGGACAATTACTGGTCATAATCTGCTCTCTCTCATCCCAGTACAGGTGGAATGAATGGACATGATCAGTAGCAGCAGGCCACATGGCATACAGGTGAATGGGGGGGGGGGGGTAACATGAATAACTGGTCTTTTGCTAAATGGCAGCTTGACCATTTGTTGCATACCCTTTCCCATCTAACACACCTGCATTACAATAGTGTTGCCACAGACTAGCATTTACAACTTCATTTGAGAAGAACCCAGTTCCAGAAACTCAATATACATGAAATAAGCCATTAAATAACTGTTTTATGTTACCACAGTTGCACAATACTATATTATTGTTTATTAAAAATTACAGTATCCTCTTGCAAGAATAAAAATATTTAGGCTCATCACAAAAAAATTATTAATATTTTGCAAAAACACCGCAGAATGCAATAACTTCTGTATTGTAAATCTGGGACAAAATGCTGAAACTACAAACTGCATAACTGGTTAGTAGATGGAGACCCTGACTAGGTGGCAAAGATGACACAATAAACACTAAATTGGGATAAACGCTGCACAGATCTAATGGTATTCTACAGTGAAGGCAGTGACAGTAGCAAGGGAGGAAAGTTAAGGGCCACGGTTACAGAACCACAAGTAAAAAAACAACACTCGATGGCACCATAGCTCTCAACGCAGGGGCAAAGCTGAACATAATCAGTAACAAATCCAGAAAAAAATCTGAGATAATTATGAACACTTTAAAAAAACTAGTACTGTTAGCTTGAAATACTGACAGAGTAAGAGAATATAAAGTAATATAGGTTTTATAAAGTAAAATATGCTTAGAGCTCAAATTTATTGCCATTATGCATTAAGTTTAATTCATTAGATTTTCTCTGAGAGGCGCACATTTTATAAGAATTTAAGAGGGAGAGACCACAAACTTGAGTCAATATCAAAGACATCAGCTGAGAGAGACGCATGGCACTATGAGAAGACAGGAGACACTGTACACTCAAACTATGTCAAAACTTCAAAAATGACCAAACACCTACAGCTGAGATCTATGCAATGCTGTTTAAAAGATCATCAGGGAAATCTTGTATTGCTTCTCTAGGACGGTCACAGTAGCATATGGAAGCTGCATGGACAAGTTAAATGTAATGGTTGTGTTAGCATCAGTGAGTCAACCCAGTTAAATGCAAGTTAGGCTAAGAAATCTGGACAAAGCCTTATGTAAAATTGTGACACAGGCCAAAAAATGGAGACAGTTAAAATATTGCTCCTAAAAATGTAGAACATTGATAGAATAAAAGGTTTTGCATTTGCACAAATTTTCTGAAGAGTATGAAGTCTGAAACTCAGTTGCCTGCATTTTCTAACTTCAGTCTTCAATGTTATTTAGTCGGGATGTGAAGTGCAACGGAACTTTATAGCTGATGATAGTGCCAATAAGTAACATGAGGAAAAAGGGGAGGGAATGCTAGTTAAAAGAACTATGTGCAACTAGCTAGTGGGACGTCTTGTCGATCTTTTCCATTTCTTGGCCAGATTTACATCACACATTCATTATCTCATTCATCTGTTCATTCTTGTGCTAATAATGACACTAGAAGCAAAAGATTTCAAAACAAGTACATAACACATAGTAATTCATACCCCTGATATAAAAGGTGCAGCTAAAGAAGATAGTAGAAAGGTAAACTAAATTGAAACATGTTCTGAGCAAACTTCAATCATTTAAACTTTGCCATTAATTGTGCATTAATACACATTTTATGAAAACCAAACCAAAAGCATGAATTAAACCATCAATATATTCTATGCTAGGCTGTACAGTTGTAAGGTTTGAGTACCAGACCTCAACTCAGCTGCAACTTGCCAGCAGCATGATGACAGCCAGAGTTGCACCCAAGCACCTAATACCAGTAATGCAAGAGTCCGACAATTTAATGTGCAGAGATAGAAACCAGGCTTCTATCATTAACAGGCTCCACTCGCACCATGTGCTTTTCAAATTAGAAAAAAAAGGCCCAAAAGCAATTACGAACTGTGAGCTATGATTTCTTGGGGCCAACACCTTTCCTTTAGCAACTTGCATTCGTAATGTTATGAGAGAGAGAGATGGCTTCCCTTTTTTTCCTACAGATTCTACTCACATCATGTGTTTTGCTTATTTCTTCATATCTTTTTTTTTGGGCTTTAAGTTCCATAGAAAAATGCAATGCACATGATAGGAGTAGCACCTGCCTCATGTAGCACTCGTCATCTCACATCTCCGAGGCAGAAATCTGAAATGCTTCTGAGAGAATCTGTAGTATATCGTGTAAACAAATCAATGTTTTTAGGGTTTGCTCAGTTGCACTGCCACTGCACTCTGTAGCTTTTTGAAAGCAACTGTAGAGTCTGTCCGGATTTCTTTTTCTAAGCGGTAGATGTATGCCATCGCATAGCAGTTTTTTTTATTTTTTTATCTGTGCTATTCAAAAAGACAAACTATGCAAAAGAGTTATGACAGGTCGCCACAAGTAACCAACGCCGCAGAAGCCGGATGTTCTTCAGCAGTGTGTATCTAGTTAAAAAGTTCTCACTTGTGAGTCACGTGTTTTTTTTTTAAACATTTCCAGGATTAAAGAAATGGAGAGGGATCTAGAATTAACAGCAGATCATAGCGGTCTTAGACCTTTTGGGTGGAAACAAAATTAGTTATCCCGGCCTGATGGATCTGCTTCTTTCTTTCAAGGTAGAGTTGTTGGTGTATACACAACAGTACTGTATTATGAAGAATGTTCCTTATTTTCGAGTTTTTAAAAGTTCTATGTTTCAGATAGGCAGGGTCATACAGATGCGTCACTGTTAAAGTTTAAAACCGGTATCTACAGAAAAGTATTATAAACTGTTTTCAGTTTTTACAAATAATTGTTTTATTTACAAATATGAAGAGTCATTTGTTACCCGTGCAGTGAGCTTGCTAGGTGAAGTTGTTACTTAGTTTTCTATAATTTGCTCATTTTGGTTTGCATTCTCGGAGAGTTTTTCACATTTTGTGGGTGGAAAGTTGAGAGTTGTGGTTATTAGATTGTTATATTTGGAAACTTCCACATTGTGCCATTTTGGCAGTAGGTGTTCAAGTAACACTTTATATTATCTGAAGAAATTATTTACGAGTTGGAAAGTAAATGGGGCCACACCTCTCAGCTGTTCCAGATTTTGCCTCATGTTTTTGCACTGTTTAGAAGTTTGACTTTTCTGGTAAGTCACACAGGATTACAGTCCGTCAGCAATGGCATACATTTTGAGTTCCATGCTTTTTATTGTGCAGAAAATGCATGTTAATGTAAACCTTATTGTTCTAACTTACAAAACAGTTCAATTTTTGCAGTTTGTACACTTTAATTGGCCAGATATCAGGTGCATCTAAAAGAGGGTCTAAGCTGATTTTCTTATCTATCTCTTTCTGATATCTGCCCCAGCAATTTGTATATAAAAATGTGGTTATGGGAATTTTAATTTTTTACCACAGTTGTGTGTATGTTACTCTGTGTACCCTCTGATTTATTTAATGATTGCTTGTAGAAACTGTAACCATAGGCTAACAGATGATCAGCAGTTAATGTATCTATTAAAATTATAGTGCTGACTCATTTATATATAAAAAATTCTGCTTTATTTTTTGTGCTGCAGTATAAGCACGTCTAAATCCATTACCAGTGGAATTGTTGAAAATAAATATTATGTTTATCCAAATAATTAAAATCTGTGCTGCACCTTGGGGATTTTATGTGGAGACGGTGGAAACCAATAGGAGATGCTAAACAGAGTGTGTTTCTCTTATCGTGAGAAAAGGCTTTTGCATTGCAGTCAAGGTTGCTAAATCCTCTTATATTTGTACAAATCAGCAGCATATCTTAAGTCAGCCATAGTAGTATTGGACTGAAGTTAGTCCCTCAGAAATGCATGGATCTCGCCATACCCAATAGAACTAAGATGCTCTCCTCAAAAAAAAAAAGCCAATCTGGTGGTCCCCTGCCATAAACTAACTTTACAACACAAGGAGGAAACTGATGCGGAATAAGGTCATCCCTTATATGTGGAATAAGTGATCCCTGGGGATCACCTCTGTGTCTCTGCTTGACAGTGGCACAGGAAAATTTTGGGTGGCGTAAGCCTTGGAACCTTGTTGGCTAGGCTTACGTAGGCCCTTGGGCCGATGACCTTATAGGTTCATAGGTAGGCACTAGGCTAAGTCCCAAGACTGGAAAAACTCTCTTATCAGCCTCAACAAAAGGTTGAGATCCCTCATCAAATCCTCTAAAGCTAACTATAAAAACAGAATTGCAGCAGATAGTAAAGAAAACCACAAGGCCTTCTATAGTTTTATAAAGAATCTCCATGGCAATACCCAGATTTGCTCTGAGCTACTGCACAATGGTACCTCCTATATCGAGCCAATGGATACTGCAAATATACTGGCGGACAGATTCAGGAGATAACTTTACCCCTCTCTTCTCCCCTAAAGGACCAATCACAATACCATTAGATTGCCAGGCACCCAGTATTACTGCTGCACAGGTTAAAACAGCACTGTCCAAGGCCAAACCATCTTACTACGGATATGACCAGATTAAGATAAGAAACTGCATTAATCACCTCATATATTTTAGTCCCATTCATACTGATCAACTTCCTTGCTCAATAATTATGGAAAAAGCCAAAATCACAGTGGACAGTTATAAAACAAAATAAATGTTTTAAAATATTAATATTAGTCTAATTGACTTTAAAAAGTTACGACAATAAGGTTTACATTAACATACATTTTCTGCACAATAAAAAGCGTGGAACTAATTGCTGACTGACTGTAATCCTGTGTGACTTACCAGAAAAGTCAAACTTCTAAACAGTGCAAAAACATGAGGCAAAACAGCTGAGAGGTGTGGCCCCATTTACCTTCCAACTAGTAAATTTCTTCAGATAATATAAATTGTTACTTGAACACCTACTGCCAAAATGGCAAAATGTGGAAACCAAGGCAAGTCTGTATGGCAATGGAGCACATACTAACTACACAAAACAAGCAGCAAACAAACATTCTGCACTGCACAAGTTTCCAAATATAACAATTTGATAATCACAACTCTCAACTTTCCACTAAACAAAATGTGAACAACTCTCTGAGAATGCAAACCAAAATGAGCAAATTATAGAAAACTAAGTAACAACTTTGCCTAGCAAGCTCACTGCACGGATAACAAATGACTGTTCATATTTGTAAATAAAAGAATTCTTTGGAGGAAGTGAAAACAGTTTATAATAAATTTCTGTAGATACCGGTTTTAAACTCTAACCGTGACACGTCTGTATGACCCTGCCTATCTGAAACATAGAACTTTTAAAAACTTGAAAATAAGGAACATTCTTCATAATACAGTACTGTTGTTTATAGACCAACAACTTTACCTTGAAAGAAAGAAGCAGATCCATCAGGCTGGGATAACAAATTTTGTTCGCACCCAAAAGGTCTGAGACAGCTACGATCTGCTGTTATTTCTAGATCCCTCACCATTTCTTTAATCCTGGAAATGTAAACAAAAAAAAAAAAAAAAGGGGCGCGTGACTCAAGTGAGAAGTTTTTAACTAGATACACACTGCTGCAGAACATCCTGCTTCTGCGGCGTTGGTTACTTGTGGCGACCTGGCATAACTCTTTTGCATAGTTTGTCTTTTTGAATACCACAGATAAAAAAAAAAACTATGCGAAAGCATACATCTACCGCTTAGAAAAAGAGATCCGGACAGACTCTACTGTTGCTATCAAAATGCTACAAAGTGCAGTGGTAGAGCAACTGAGCATACCCTAAAAACATTGATTTGTTTACATGATATACTACAGGCTCTCTAAGAAGCATTTCAGATTTCTGTCTCTGAGATGTGAGATAACGACTGCTACACGAGGAAGGTGCTACTCATATCACGTGCATTGCATTTTTCTATGGAACTTAAAGCCCAAAAAAGATATGAAGAGATAAGCAAAGCACATGCTGTCAAGGAAGCCAGCTCTCTCTCTCATAACATTACGAATGCAAGTTGCTAACAGAAAGGTGTTGGCCCCCAAGAAATTATAGCTCGCAGTTGCCAGAAAGCATGGTCAGATTGTAGGATGCAAAAGATTTATAACACTTCCCTTATCAACACAGTAATAGAAGGCAGAAGGAGATTCTGGCAGAGGTTACCTAGCATTCATAATTGTCCGTCAATGTAATGCAGTCCACAGGAAAAAGGTAAGAAATACAGGGAGTTCCACACAATGTGTGCTGGAGTGGATGGCCAACATAGCTCTGACATCACATGATGGGTGGGTCATTCCATGCTTTTTCAAGAGCATGCAAATATTGTAGTGCTGATGTCAGTCTGAGGGAGAGAATTTCAAGACAACTGCTGCTGATCTACTGTAGTAGTTGTGACATCAGAATTTAAGAGACTGCAGCTAGCTTTTGAATGGCACGATAACTCATTTTTAACATATTTTAACTAATACAGTATGGCAAGGCATTGGGCTGCTGAAGGAAAACTGTTGATTTCATATTTTTTTAAAGCTGCTCTGCACATTTCTTTAGGCAGGATCATATAATAAGGAGAAAAATTGTGGTCATGTTGAGGATTTACAAACAATATCCCGTTGTTCTCCTTTAAACATTACTAACAAAAATGTTTGTTGGGTCCCTCCCCAAATTACATAATTTTTGACACTTAGGTTTTCCCAATATTCATATTGCATCTACACATGGTCTGAGTTCTCAGGCCACAAACTGCATTATTTAGCAATCTAACACCTGCACAGAAACTTGCAACAATAGAAGACATTTCACATGTATATACTAACAGAAACTAAAGCAATAAAGCACCTTCCACATCTAAATTCTAGTCATAAACTTTAGCCTTAAAACAATGGGCATGAAATCTTCATCCAGCCGCCCTTGGGCCAAATTCTAACATGAAAGGATACAACATGCTTCACTGGGCCAGTAGAGTACAATGTTGTCACATATTTAACAGTTCCACATTTCACAGTGTTTTCCTACATTTAAAAACACAAGCCTGTATTTTACATTTACTTATACAGTTGACAGAATTATATATCAAATTCTCTTTGACTAGGCTGGCTGCCTCGCCCATATCTCCCCAATCGTCACAAGAGGATTTATGAACACCAGTACAGCATACACAAGAAAGTAACCACAAATGCATTGGCTAAACATATTTTAGATAATCCCACACATAGGTTTCAGTTTTGCAGTTTTACAGCAAGTCGAACATAGTATGAGGGGTGGCCCATGGGAATTGAAATTAGAAGAATGTGAGCTGATGTGGCAAATCCGCACATTTGCTCACATACCACCGGGCTTAAACGAATATGTATCAGTCAGATGCATATTAAAGCTTAAAGCACTTGCTAGAGGAGATATCAGTTTGTTTCGTTTAATTAGTTATGATGGCTGTTGGCTTAGTGCTTTTTATAACACACATGCATTGGAGAATTATTTATAGGTTCATAGGTTTATACTAGGCTATCTGCCCTAAGGCATTTATAAGCCTAGCCCAAATTTTTGTGGCTTACGCCACCCCTTATATGAAAAAATACTGTGCCCATTAGTTTGTTGTGCCTCTGTCCAGCAGTGACACAGAGATGATTCCCGGGGTAAACCTACGATCTCCCATCCACAGGTCAAGATTTCTCTTGAACAGAGCCAGAGAGGTGCTCTGCCTCACATGGACCGGGATTTTATTCCACAGCATAGGGAGTCTCCGAGTGATAAATCTATCCCTCCAGCACGTCCTATTTATATCCGTGCTAAGGTTTAAGTCACTTGCTCTAGTGGTTTTGGTGGATTTGGATTTTTTGAGGTGGAGCATGTCCATTAATTCCGGGTTGGACATGGCCTTGTATGTCAGGCACATGTCACCTCTGAGCAGACGGTATGCGACTGAATAGAGCTGGAGTTTCTTCAATCTGGCAGCATATGACAGATTTTGGAGTCCCTTTATCCTTTTGGTGAGGAACTTTTGGGGTCTTCTCCAATTGCTGCAGATGTCGGGTGAGATACACCCCGAATGGGGCATTGTACTCGATCATTGGTCTGATAAGTGAAGAGTACAGGGGAACAATGACCTCACTAGATCTGGATGTGAATCCCTTCATGATCAGGTGGGCAATGTAGAAGGTCTTTCTAACCACTTTAGCAACGTGAGTTACACTTACATCTCCTGCTTATATGTACGGATGGGTTGACCACGAGTTTATTTGGTTGTATTTGCCGAATTGTTTTGGTTTGGATGTAATAACTAACTACAATGAAATAATTATTTGTAATATCCAATTCATTTTTTGCTATAAATATCCACAACAAACTTCTTGCATTGTTTACATATTTTCATATACACAAGTTTTAAAAGTATAAACAATTAAAATATGAATTATATATATATATATTTTATAATACTTGTATCAATAATAGTTTTTAATCTAGATCGTATTAGAGGCATTATACTAATAATGTTAATTGATTTTATTTAATGAGTATTAATCTTAATTGTTTTAGCTGGATCTAATTTGTTAATGGATGTATGAAGAGAGTTTTATCTGTTGTCTTGAATTTGTCTGAAGAAGTTGGAGCATTGGCTTTGAAGAAAGCACTCACAGTCTGCTTGCTTTTTTGTTTTTACCAGTTTGTTTTGTTTTTGGAGTTTTTTCAGTTGGAAAAACGGAAATACAGATACCCCCTTACATACACAACACACACACATAGTACACAGCAGTCATGCACTCTGTGACGGAAAAAAATGCATCACATAAAGGAAAGGAAGCATGCTGCTCAACTGTAAGTAACTGTTAGTGCAGATCAATATGGCTATCAGTGGTTAACCAACTGCTTCTGATGGTCAAGGTTTGATTCCTTTAGCATCCATTTGTCTACTACGAAACTGTAGGCAAGTCACTAAGACACTGATACTGAGGCAAGGCTGAAAAAGGAGCACATGGGTCGGTGCTCTACCCCGGTTAAGAAATACAAAATAAAGCAACACTGGCATGATCTGCACCAATATTTCAGAAAGTTTATTAGCAAACAAAAGGATGATTGTCTTACATAAACTGTTATGGCAAAGTTCCCACAATTTCTGTGACAGTTCAATTAATTTCCATACTGTTTAATCTATCAAAGAGATCACTTGCAATTAATTTCTTTTGTGTGAAAAAATGACCCGCTGTCACAACCTTTGTCAAAGTACACTTTGTTACTGTGTCCTGTTATACCATGTTGGCTGCAGAGATACTTATGTATTGTACTAGGAAACCTCAAAGAATGATCGCGTCTCCTTGTACTAATGCTATAGTGTCTACTGGTAACCAGATCAAGTGAGTCTGTAAAACCAGTAGCCAGGACAGTTCGGCCATTGTAACAACACCTGCTAATTACCACTGGTGTCCTGATTAGGTATCACCGCAGTTTGTAGTAATTTTCCATTAACATACATAACAAGCACCTCAAACTAATGTGACCTGGGCTGTGGAGATGCATTTTATATCTAAAATATTACATTTTCAGAAAAATATTTAGATATTTACTAATGTTTTAGTCCCTTACCTTTACTCATCTTACATGTGGGGTTTGCTGGCAAATCACTGGTGAGCAGTCATTAAATAATGAGATATATTGGAGTTTCAGACTATTTATTGCCTTCAAAAAATGCATGCTAACAAATAACCTGTTACTGAAGGAACTTTCTAAGTTTATAATAACAGTATTAAAAACCTGTTCCTGTCCTGAGCCTTTGTTTCCCCTTTGTTTAGGGTATGTTGAGCCAAAAGAGGTGGGAACTTTATGTAAACCTCCTAACTGCTGCTTGATGGCTCTCAGTTTTCACACACACAGATATAAAACACTTTTTTATTTACTTACTCTCTTATAATTTTCGCTCTCTAAACAAGAAGACCGCATCTGCTTTCCCCGTTGCAGTCCGACCTGCTCGGTACCTTAACAGGTGACCGTGAAGCACCGGACCATGTCCATCACCATACCATTTCTATAACTTTAATAAATTTTCCCTCATTTACTTATGTAACCCAACAACTTTACTGCCCAAACAGCACTGTTAGGAGGGATTAACAGGGAGGGACACCAGAAAATACAGATGAAAAAATCAGCTTGTGTCAGAGATGCTGGAGATGTAAACTGTAAAGTGCACTGGACATTATTAGGGCCACCATCCTGGGATATAAACAGACGAGTCTGTACATAAACGTACAAGATTCAGTCAGGACTGAGGTTCTGCCGTCCTGGTGCCCAAGGTATCAAAGCTTATGTTAGAAATCCGTGGTTCAACTCTTGGATCCCGGTGGGTCTGTCTGTGGTGTCCCTGTCAGTGTCCGTCCTGCAGGGTGAGTTCGGGCAGGCCCGTCCACTGTTACAGCATCACTTCAGGTCCCGGACAGCAGTGTTAGTTGGGTCAGGATGTTCCGGTGCCTGAATGCTGGTAGAATTACCGAGAACACCTTGACAAGCCACAATAACATCTTCAACAAACCCCCCGTCTATACGGGAGTCCGTCATGAGTTCCCACAGAGCATGCAAAGAGGATGACTTGGTCCGGTCAGGCCGAGCCGGGTACGGGTGGAAACGGTGCGCCCTGCTTGTCAGAGTGCAGTTAGATGCAGTACCGATGTGCTCCTCCTGGCCTTCAGACCCTCCCTGGTCACCCACATCAGGAATGGAGCTCATTTCAAGTTCGGTCCCAGGGGCCATGCTGGGGGGAGGCTCCGGGCTAGAGATAGAACCTGGTGATGCCACAGAATAAGGTGAGCCTACAGAACCAGGAAAGCAGGTCTGTTTTTTTGTAAAACCCTTATTTGATGCCCTGTTAGGAGGCTCCATGCTACCGGCAGAAGTCACCCATGAGAGGATCTGGTTGTGCTTAACATTGTTCAACCCATCAGGTACACCTGCGCCATCCGGTAACATGTTAGGGGGGTGATCCATACCAGCCTGTGAGTGACCGCTTACAAAAGAGGCCTCCGATCGTGCGTCTTCACTCCCTATCCCACTGTCCTGGTCACTGGTCACCAATGAGATTACTTCTTTGGTTACATTTGCAAGTAGAGCCGCTTTACCGAGCTGATGGTTATTAGAATAAAACGCTGCCTGCTTACATCCACACACAGGACATTGCCTGCCCCCTTCGTGTTTGGACGGTGTATCTGCAGCACAGGCCAAGCATAAATTGTGTCCACAGTCCATAACGACAGGGTTTGTGAACAGCTTCTTACACTGCGGGCAGGTTAAAACGTCCCCAACTTCCTGCAAAGCCAATTTGTACAGCCCAGTGCTGAACTGATATAACAGTGCACCCCCCTGTGCCATGTTAGGGGGGAGCTCCATACTAGCCCAGGAATAAGCGGTTACAAAACAGGCCTCCGATCGTGCGTCTGCACTGCGTACCCCGCTGTCCGGGTCACTGGGCACTCTGCGGGCAGTGCTACCCCCTGAAATTACTGCTTTCATTTCATTTGCAACGAGAGCCGCTTCACCGAGCTCACTGTTACTGCAATAACGAAGGCGTATCTGCAGATCTCCACACAGAGGACAGGGATACCGTTTGTTTTTCGCTTCGAGCTCTATATCTACAGCACATACGAAGCAGATACTGTGCCCGCAGTACATAATGACAGGGTCCGTGAACACGTCGTTACACCGCTGGCAGGTTAAAACGTTCACAAGTTCCTGAAACGCCCACTTGTAGAGCTCCACGGTGAAGTGATAGAACAGTGCGCCCCCTGCTGCCATGTTAGGGGGGGGCTCCATACTAGCCCAGGAGACACCGGTTACAAAAGAGGCCTTCGATCGTCCGTCTTCACTTCCTACCCCACTGTCCCGGTCACTGGTCACTCTGCGGACAGTGTTGTACCACCATGCCATGACTTTGTTTATTACATTTACAACCAGAGCCGCTTTACCCAGCTGAGTGTTAGAACAACGCTCTAGGTCCTTTTCTCCACACACAGGACAGTCACACCAGATCCCTCCCTCTTTGGACACGGAATCTGCAGCACAGGACGAGCAGATACTGTGCCCGCAGTCCATAATGACAGGGTCCGAGAACAGGTTCTTACACCGCGGGCACGTTAAAACGTTCACAAGTTTTTCAAACAGCGGTTTGTAGCGCTCCATGTTATGTAATAGTGCGCCCCCTGGTGCCAGGTTAGGGGGAGGCTCCATACTAGCCAGGGAGTGACCGGTCACAAACGAGGCCTCCGATCGTCCGTCTTCATTCCCTACCCCACTGTCCCGGTCACTGGTCAGCCTGCGGGCAGTGCTGCACCCCACTGAGATTAGTTCTTTCATTACATTTGTAACCAGAGCCGCTTTACCGAGCTGACGGTTATAAGTATAGCCGTCAAAGTCCTCTCTCAGTGGCACGTCATCAAGACACACAGGACAGGGATACCAGCCCTTATTGTCAGACTCTTTCTCTTTGGACAACACGTCTCTTGCGCAGGCTAAGCAGATGTTGTCTCTGCACCACAGAACGACAGGCTCCGAGAACAGCTTCTTACACCGCTGGCAGGTTAACACGGCCACAAGTTTTTCAAATGTCGATTTATAAAGCGCCATGGTGAAGTGAGGTAACTTACAAAACTTCGGCCTTACTGTACTACCCTGGCAAACCAGTCGTAGGAACGGATGTGACCAGAGTGATTGACAGCTCTAATGCATGTGACGTCTATGCAAATTTGTCAGTGACATCACGCATACATTGATTGCGGATTAACATGTGCCTTTTGAGTGTTTCTCCAGGAAGAGGGGTAGAGTGTGACTGTGACAGCAGGAATATTCACGGTGTTGTCCTTGTTTACTCTCTTCCTCAGTGTAGTACGATCTCGGAGTTGGTATATAGAAGTAGGGGGGCTGTTAGAGGGCACAGTGCCCCCCACAAGGAGGTGCAGGGGGCTTGCCATCCCCACAAAAGCAAAAGGAAAGAGTAATTGTTTTTGTATTCAAGGAAAACCCGTGCTCCAAGTAAAGTACAAATCACACTAAAGTAACTTTTGCATTGTCAGCAAATGCGATATTATGTGATTATCGTGGTTACGTTTGCATTTGTTCTCCCCAGTAAGATTATGTTTAACTTGTTCTAAACTTTTAGGATAGGAAGCTTTAAAATACCAGGTTTCTGTCCGTTTTGCAAACGGACGCAAAAAAAATAATAAAAAATATATCACATACCAGGCAACGACAAACACACATTGTTTGATGGAATATTCATACGGACGAAAAACACAAAATATTAATTATTCATGAGTACTGTCTGACGTCAGCCTACTCTTGGGCGGGGCTTGGGCAGCCTTGCTACTGCGCAGTTGGAGCCAGTCCGGTACAACATTGCTAGTAAAACCCTCTATATCCCGTCTAACTACTTGTTATAGGACAGACGGACATCCATAAGGACGGCAAGACACGACACCTGAAGCAGATAAAAATGAAGGCTTGTTCTGTGGCTGAACATGCGCACTGCCTGGGCTGTGTATTTCCTCATATCTGCACTCTGCTTGGACAACAGTGGAAGGGAGGAGGGGGTGATATTACTATCTTAATATTGCAAAGTTGTTTCAGTAATAGCAGGATTGGGGTTACCATACATTTTCTTAACCACAGCAGTGTTTCTGTTTGGGGGGGCGGGGTAGTATTGATCCAGCACTTAAGAGGTCTGCATACCTTTCCAGCTCTTAGCTCAAGAAATCTGAATAAAGCCCAAAATAAAGAGGCATAAAGGTTCAAAAATAGGAACAGATTTTACATATTATATATATATATATATATATATATATATATATATATATATTTAGCATGCATTTTGCTGAATGAAATAATGACCGAAACCCAAACGGCCGGGCATACTTAAAAGTTTTTTTCAAAGAAGCACTTTCACACCAGTAGTATGTGTGTTGAGAGTGTACTACTGTGTGCAGTATTCCTAAAAATTCCTTTCCCTCCGTAGGTGAGGGAGGGAGAGAGGGGGTAAAGGGGGGTGTGTGTGTGTGGGGGGGGGGGGATATATATATATATATATATATATATATATATATATATATATATATATATATATATATATATATATATATATATATATATAATATATATATATATATATATATATATATATATATATATATATATCAATAAAAAATAAGTAAAATACAACCACTTTACATACATCAGCTTTCCCAGACTCAGTGTCCCCCCAGGTGGTGTTATTTACATAGTAACACACATACCCTACTGAGCATTATTGCTTCAGTAATGCCCGCAGAAAACCGAGTCCAATGCTTCAGGGCAGCATATCAGGCTTCCATGGAGCTCAAACTGTACAAAAGTTAACAACGGTGATTATTGTACGCTCATTAAGCAGCACTTTGTGCTGTTTAGCAAGTGTAGAATAAAAAAAATAGTGTGTGCCTGTGTGAGTGTATGCTTCTATGAGAATGCACCTGAGATTGATTGAGCTATTATTTTGAACTCACTAAGCAACCCTTTTGCTGTTTAGCAAGTGTAAAATTAAATGAAACATAAAAAAGGAAGTGTACATGTGTTTATGTTTTTGTCTGCATGTGTGAATCCGTGAGTGCTTCTCTGCATGAAAACAAAACTGCGTGAGTGACAGCTATCAATCACTGTCAGTAGTAAATGGGGTTTGCGTACCTCTCTACCGCTCAGCTCAAGATAGCTGGATAAAGCCTAAAGTAAAGGGAGCACAAAGGCTCAAAAGTAGGAACACATTTTAAATATTGCTATTATAAAATTACAAAGTTGCTTGAATAAAAGGATTTGTTTTAGCACACATTTTCTGAAGGAAATAAAGTCTGAAACTCAAATGTATTTCATCATTTATTGGTTTAAATACACAATGTCTGGCAAAATATTTTAGGAGTAAGTGAGCAAAAATAAAATGAAGTAAATATCTGGATAAAGGGATCAAAAATAAGATGAAGTAAATATCTGGATATTTTTTTGAAAATGTTATATTTTAGATGTAAAAGACTTCCTCCAACACCATTTACATATACTCAGATACTACAGCAAGTTTGAAACATTAGGCAGAGTAACTACTTTACGTCAAAAATATTAAAAAAAATCATAATAAAAAAATAAGTAAGTAAAACACAGCAATTTTACAGACAGCCTATTCTCTCCAGGGTGTGTATTACTGTGTAAATACCCTTCAAGGGATGTAGAGGCCCTTTGCTTATGGCATAAGGTTTCATAACACCCTTGGGCAGATGTTATTTACACAGTAACATTGTTGACATTACTGCTTGCTTAGAGATGGATCATGTAAAAAAGAAAAAAAAAAAGCTTTGTACCCCACTGTGCAGTATCAAACCCCCACACACTCAATGATGTCTATTAATACTCAATAAATATTAATATGTGTTTCCTCACTAGCCTCATCAATATTCATTAAGTGCTCATGAAATCAGTACAACATGATTTAATAAAGGGGTATCCCAATCCATCCATCCATCACCTCTTTTTCTCATTTTTGCACATGGGGTCATGATGTCACTTCAACAGTGACAATCATCTAGAGCCAAGGTTTATACTGCCAGGTGACTAGCCCTTCCATTATGGTTCTTCCACACCACACACACATCATGGTCAATTTAGAGTGTCCAATCTACCTGCTGCATATCTTTAGAATGTGGGAGGAAACTGGAGTACCCCAAGGAAACCCATGCGAACACAGGAATGACATGCAGAGTGCACAGAAGACACCTTAGCCAAGAATTGAACTGGGGGACCTCTTGCTGTGAGGCAACACCAATATCCGCTGTGCCACTGTGCCAATCCCGGTGCTGAAAATTCAGGTTGAATTCAAACTACCCAAAGTAACACCCACTTTAAACATGTCACTTTTGTGCCCACCCAGAGTGTCATTTTGCTTTTAAGTGTTCCACATATCCACAGTTCCAGCTTTGTTTTAGGTCCAAGAGTGAACAAACCCTTTTGTTTTGCATTTCACTCAGATTTAAATTGGACTTACACTTCACAGTTTATTATTTCATAGCCTATTTTTTGCATTTTCATTGTCAGCAATTTTTAATCTAACAAATTATTATTATTATTATTATTAAGTTCTAAATTTAATATATGTTTTGCATTAACTGGACAGTTGGATCCCTGCAACTATTGATGCCTTTACATTCACTGCTTCAGTATTCTTAACAGATGGACTCCCAGACGCGGAAGCCCGAACGTCCAGCCAGTCTACTAAAGACAATTAGTTGCTTTTTTTAAAACGTGCACTGAACATCAACCTAATGCTCCTTGCACAGTGCAGGGCATAAAAGTGATGTTAAGGCATACCATAAATAGAACTCTTTTGCCACCAGTTGTAATGTTTCTTTTTTGTCTGTCTTTTTACCTGCATCATTTTTCAGCCAGTTTGAATACGTTTTTGCTCTCCAGTGACTACCTTTGCATGTTTACTGTCTTCTTTTACAGTAGCAGATAAGTGCCCCATTGGGGATTTTGTTTTTCTTGTTTTCTTGTGCTCCTTTTCTGGTCTTTCATGAGGACAGGGTGTCCTTGCGCACTAACCCTTCTTTCATGCCTAAGGTGGTTAATGAGCTATCTCTGGATCACTCTTTTAATCTGCCTACTTTTTTCCATGTCCACAATCTGACAGTGAAAGGGTGCTGCATACATTGGATGTCCACAGTCTGACAGTGAAAGGGTGCTGCATACATTGGATGTCCACAATCTGACAGTGAAAGGGTGCTGCATACATTGGATGTCCACAATCTGACAGTGAAAGGGTGTTGCATGCATTGGATATGCACGGGAAACTCACAGTTTATTTGGATAAGACTAAGGCTATTAGAAATTCTGTTTAGCTATTTGTTTCTTTTCATCCTAGATCTTTTGGACTTGCTGTATCCAAACAGACTATTTCTTCTTGGATTTCTAAGGCTATTTCCTTTTGCTAAACTTTTTATGCCAAGAGCCTTCATTCTTCAGTTACGGCTCATTCTACTAGAGCTGTGACTTCTTTGGGTGCTTTTTTCAAGGGCTTAGGTACTAATTCTATTCCTGAGGCAGCTACCTGGTCTTCTGTTTATACCTTCACCAAGCACTACAAGTTGGATGGTATCTCTAGAGATACGTCTGGTTTTGCTAGTGCCATTCTTCATGGCTTTTTAGGGGTTTGTCTGTGCCTCCCCCTCCCAAGTTTCCTCTTGAGCTTTGGAACTCTCTCAGCTGTTAAGAATACTGCAGCAGTGAATGTAAGGACATACTACAGTTGTGTAAAATCTTACCATAACGGTAGATGTCCTTGCCTTCACTGCTGCAGTATTCACTCCCTCCTTCCCTCTAGGCTTTTGCCCTCCTGGATGTACATGTTACCTCTTGGGCTTCTTGGACTGTGTTCCTACTGGGACATTCAGTTCTGTTTATGGTATGTCTGAACATCACCTTTATGCCCAATGCTATGCAAGGACAGTTAGGTTGACGTTCAGCGTACCTTTTAAAAAAGCAGCTAATAGTCTTTAGTAGACTGGCTGGAAGCCATCTGTTAAGACTACTGCAGCACTGAAGGCAAGGACATCTACCATAAAGGTAGGATTTTACACACCTGTACTTCTTCTACTGATTAAAGCATATAACCCTCTCATTCCCTTTGCAGCCTTTGATAACAGTCCCATTCATTGCCATACAGATTATACAAAAAAAAAAAAAAAACAGCTTGTATAGTGCAAGCACAAGAGAAACACTTTACTAATACAAATATTGTTCACTTTCATTACCAACTTCAGTCTGCACTCACTATATGTTTTAGTGAAATGTTTCTCTTGGTACACAATTTATTTTGTTTATTTATTTATGTTACAGCAGTTATTTACATCTGTTGGCAAATCTACAGCTAAAATGTTTTTTTCCAGTTCAAAACCAATTATAGGATATGCACAAGAACTATAGTAATGGTCCTGTATAATGTTTCCTAACCAACGCTTGCAGGTGATACCAGTAAAGCAGGGCCCTGAAAAAGTGTACTGAGAGTCTATTTGGAGCAAGGGAACCAGAACCATAGACAAACACATCTGTCTGAGTCTGAAATTACTTATTGACATTTGATTACTGGGAAAGTCTGACTGCGGAGAGGGGGTGATACCATGTCTCTAAACTGTCCCTGATTTTCAGATGGAAGGGAGAAGAGGGAGTCACACCAATCTCGACTGTCCCTGATTTTGGCTCAAATTTTAGCTCTGTCCCTCTTGATCCCTCCTGTTATGTTTTTAATTACTTAAATTCTCAAGCGTAATGTTGCTTTTATGTGTGTGTTCCTGATTTACAGTACAAGCTATTTCTGGTGGGCAATACAATTTTGGCTGCGTAAAATTGAACCTGGTGCTTGTCTTCTTGTCTGCTACTTTGTATGTAATTACAGCCATTATGGCACTTGTGTGACCAGTTGATACATTTCTCTTTGAAGTGCTCTTTGACACTAACAAGCATCTGAGACTATCACTGCTAGCCTCTGAAATGGAAAGTAATGGATTCTCTAATGTATCATCTTCAGTTTTGAGATGTACATTGATGTGCATCATGTCTTATTGGAAAAAATCTATTTATATCTATATACATGTATATAATATTTTATATATATATATATATATATATATATATATATATATATATATATATATATATATATTCCCTATATAATTTCAAAATACTGAAATCTGGAATGTCAGTATTTCAAAATTATAATAGCGAAGTCTTGAAATTCCGAAACACTAGAAGCGCGAAATTCAAAATCCCGAAGTATGGATATTTTGAATTAGCGCTTCTGGTGTTGTGGTGTGTGAATGGTAAGGTGTTAGTTCGGGTATGTATGTATGTGTATCTGTGTTGGTTAGGGGCTTTAGTGTATGTCAGTGTGTGTTGTGACTGTGATGTGTGTGTGCGAGGAGTGTACAATGTGTGGGTGTGAGTTACCTTTGTGTGTCTGATTGTGTGATCTCAGAGTTAGTATATATAAGTAGGGTGTGTGTGGAGGGCACAGCCCCCCAGATGGGAGGTGCAGGGGGGCTTGCCCCCCCACTTATCTGTAGTGAAGGATTTTATATTTGAGTTGGGGGGGTTGTGTGTATGTGTTTGTGTGTGCTGTATGTGTAGTGTACTGTCAGGATTTTGAATTTCATGGTTGTGGGGTGTTCGGGATTTGCAGGATTCGGCTATGTAATTTCAAAATACTGAAATTCGTGATTTCAGTATTTCGGAATTACATAGTGAATCTATATATATATATATGTGTGTGTGTGTGTGTGTGTGTGTGTGTGTGTGTGTGTGTGTGTTGGGGGGCATCTTCAGGTTGGAATGTGGTTATTGCTAGAAAATATCCTTTGTGTATGTGGGTTATCTCTGCAGTTTGAATTGCAGTTTTTGCAGTAAAATATCCTGTGTATCTGTGTGTATGTGGGGTGGGGGTGTGTTTATGTGGGGTGGGGGTGTTTGTGTTTCTGTTCACGTATTTGTTATTGGAAAACTTTCTGTATCAAACTTTGCCCGCCAATAAACAGTACCCAATGTTTACTACAGTGCAACGTGCTAAAAAACAACCCATACACTTATTAAATAGTCCCATGAATGATTAATACAGTCTTTTTTCAGTGTACACACATCAGATGGAGATAAATCAATGTGGTGTGTCTGACTTTGTTTATTCCTCCCATTTCCTTGATTGGTTTATTCTGTTCTACCAATGCATTTCATGTAAATGTCACTGGTGACTTAGAACCCTAATTTGTTATTAGTGGAGCTATTTGACTTATCAAGACACAGTAGATCAAGGAAGATGGGGTCCCTAATATTGTGGAATGTAAGGTATTAATAACCCAGCAAGATCCTTTAAGAAACTACCTAAAGAGACGGTGCTTCAAGTATCTCCGGAAACATCAGGGACAGTATTCCAACAATATTTGTAGCAACATATGTGTCCTTTCTAACTGATTAATATGTCCGCAGCAAACAGTCAAGGCTCAATAAGGGTATATTTGGTGCTGTTTATTAGACATCCAGTTACTTTATCACAATCAATGAAGCAGTATGTTTGGGTTTAGAGCACATCCTCAGAGCGTCTTTCTGTGTGATACTATGAGGTGTAAGAGATTTTGATATTTCTGGAATTGTAATAGTTATTTCAGTGGTTACATTTGCACTACATTTGTCTGATAGTATATTTGCTATATCTACAGAGTTTGAGTGGGTGTTCCCATTTAGGTCAGGTTCTGAGCCCTCATGGGTGTTGGTTCTTCATTTTATACTGTAACTAGAAAGGAATTTTAAATTATCCGTGTCTGGAAAAGGTAATTAAAGTTTTGATCAGGTTTACTAACCCTTATAGTAACTTTTATTTGGTTATTTTTATCTAGTGTTCCATGTGAGTAATGTGAGATCTGTCTAACTTCAGATTTTTACCTCTTGTAGTTTATTTAAATGGGTGGCTGACCTGGGTGTTTCTTTTTTCAAAATTTCAAAATTCTAATTATATTTTGTTCAAGGAGGGATGACGTAGTGTAGACATTTTTCTATGTATGAACAAAACTCCTTTGCATAAATAGCTACAACACCAGTAGATAACTGTACCAATACAAGTGAAATTTGGATAGCTAGGTCATCATAGTGTCCACCGAGTTTTTAGGTTCATAGAGCTTTGCTAGGTTAATGAACACAAGGTCCTTTTTAAGCCTAGCCATGCATCCCACATCTCTGACAAGTTCTGATACCCTTGATAAGTGTAAGCAGGGGCTTGGGAGATGAAACATTTACAAGCAGGGGCCTGGGAGATGAACCATTTGCAGGCTGCCAGAGATGAATTTCCTGCTCCCCATCCAATTTTCCAGGTTGCACTTGAATTGGGTTAGGGTGGAACTCTGCTTCACATGAATGGGGAGGCTGTTCCAGAGATGGGGTAGTCACTGGGATACATACCCGTCTTTCCAGCAGGTCCTATTTATATTCTTGGTTAGAGATGCTGTACTAACTATAACATACGAGTTGAGCTGTATTGCAGTTTCAAGTGGTGAGTTACCAGGAGAGGGGTTTGGGTTGAATTTTTGGCTGGGATGTGAGATTTCTTAAAGGATGTCCAGAATTTTTTAGGGCTGTGTTTAGTACTATTCTGAAAGTTATTATAGTATATTTTTTTGTTTTCATTGATTTTCTTTTTAGTATGATTGTGAAGCACTCTGAAGGTTTCAAGATATCCAGGTGTTTTATATGTCTGCCTTTCTTTCCATGCTTTTTCTCTGTCCTGCATTAGCTTTCTACTCTGTTTGGAGAGCCAAATTGCATTATTTTTAGTTTCTTCCTTCTAGGAGGTGCAAGGCTAGTTAGGATAGTTAGAAAAGTTATACTGGATTCATTTACACTATCATCTTAGGGGAGGACTTTTAGGAAGTTCCAGTTACTAGATAGTGTAGTAATGAACATTTCTGGGTTAAACTTGGAAAGGCTGTGTGTTGTTTTATAAATATGCTGTTTAACTGGATGTGTGAGATGTCTGGTTGTATAGACTGGGGGATAATCACTGAGAGAGTCTGACATTGTACCTGTGGTGGTGTATTTACTAAGGTCTGATACTAGGATCCAGTCTAATAGGGAATCTGATGCATTGTTATAATGTGTGGGGTTATTAATTAGTTGTGTGAAACCATACAAGTTCATGCTAGATGTCAGGGAGTTGGAGTTTATGTCCAACCAACTGACATTCACATCACCTAGTTGTATTATTTGTAGGGACATATTATGGATGTCCACTGCAGGATATCTCCCAGTATAGCTGAATTGTTGCAGGAGGGGTGTAAAGGAAAATATTACATATTTGTTTATAATTGTTTATGTTGAGGAAACCAATAAGAAGCTCTGCTGAACTGCCTTTTGGTGCTGGTTTGCTGTAAGGAGAAATGTGGTAAGTGTTGGGAAATATTAAAGCAACACCACCACCTTTCCTCTTTATACGGTCATTATGAATGATATCACAGCCAGGAGGTACAACTTCGGAGTCATTTATGCTGGGTTTAAGCCAAATTTCAGTTATAGTGAGAATGTCAGGCTTATGTTGGGTAATCCAGGCATGCAGTTCAGCAGTTTTATTTTTTATGCTTCTAACATTTATTGCAGTAAAATTAGATCACCAGGGTTGGGGATTGGCTGTTGCTGGGTTACATAAGTGTGTGGGAGGGAATTATCTTTGTGTTCATTGTGATAGGTGGGGCCAGGATCAGGGTGTATATCTCATCTAGAAAGATTTTAGTATAACAGGGAATCGTACATACTTGTTTTTTGGAGAGAATTCTTGCACTTAATTTTGTTTTGGTTTGAGCTGAAGGGCAGTTAATTAGTCTATATTTGGAATAAAGGTGAGGGGTATTATTAAATATGTTTAGTGCAATGTGTGGAGAGTGTAAAGAGGAAGTATGGCTAGGTGGTTGGGGCAGAGTTGGAGGGATGTTGCGTGATATTATTGAGTCGTGGTGGGATGACAGATGGCACAGTAGGAAGAGAAGAATAGAGGCTAAGCGGAAGAGTAGCATAATTAAGGACAGGAATCTGTACTTTGTAGGTGTCAGGCTGTGGGAAGTAGCAACTGAGAAGGAAACAGGAAGTTGCAGGACAGCAGGAGATTCAGGGATGGAGGATTCTGGACGCCGTAAGAAGATAGGTAAGGAGAGAAGTATTTTCTACACAATATAGTTAAGTTGTCCTAGTATCTTCTCTGGAATGTAAGGAATGGGGGGTATGAACGGTTAGAGTATAATAATGTAGCCAAAATAAGATGAAATGAGAGTTTATTTGGTAAAAGATACAATGTGGAACAGATGGGTACGATTAGGGAGGCTTGTGATTATAAATGGATATAGTGCAAAGCAGTGTATGAAGGTGAAAGATAGCTGGGAATGGGACTAAAAATAAAATGGTGATCGAGAAGTAGGAAACAAGGGACAGAAGTATAAGTATAGAAGTAATAAGATCACTTGTGGAGGGTTTGGAATAACAGCCACGTGTAAAATGTGTTTGCAGGAAGCATAATGTTAGAGTAAGAGGGTGTGGGAACTGGGGGTAGAGATGGGAGCAAAGTGAAGTCATTGCATAATAGCCTGCAGTCACCACATCTGACCTCAGTACTGCAGGAGCTCTGCCACAAGGCCCTATGCCTACAAGTTTAGTGATCATTTTGTCATTGCATAATAGCCTATAGTCACTGCATCTTACCGTGATACTGCAGGAGCTCTGCCACAAGGCCCTACTCCTACATGTTTAGTGATAATTTTGTAATTTCATAATATAAGCACATTTATCTTGAAGACCCTTGCTCTATATTAACTTTAATCAGTCAAATACATGCCTGCTCTGTGATTGCAAGTCTCTGTGAAATACGTGTACTCTAACGACCTCTTACTACATTGGCTACTGTCCCCTTTTTCTTGACCAATAGACCGTACCACATATGCCAGTTATTTAGCCCCAGGAAATGACAGAAAAAAACTATTATACTTCATATCTCTTTGTTAACTGCTTTGTATTTGGTATAAGCTGATTGCCGTCAGTTAGGAACCTTTGGGCTAAGGTGTTGGGGCTTGAGTAATGCTCCCAGTCTATGTTTGGGTAGTTGAAGTCACCCAATATAATGGTGTTCAGAGAGATCTTCATGTTTTCCAATGTTTTCAGGAAAGCCGAGTGGGATTCTTGACTTTGAGAGGGTGGTCTGTAGGATGCTATAAACTGAACGGCAGTCTTGCCCACTGTTAGTTACACATGGATGGTCTCCGATACTTCATGCAATGCCACTAACCTGGAGGTGTGGATATCCTTGATAAATATGGAAACTCCCCCTCCTTTTGTGGTTCGGTCCAAGTTTTGGGGCCGAAAAGCATGATATGAGGTATAGCCTGGTAGTGCTGGGGTGCTCTCTGGAGCCTTAAACCAGGTTTCTGTCACTGCACAGATATCGATGTTCTCCATACTGAGGAGAGCTTTGAGTGCGTGCATCTTGAGGTTAAGACTTCTGGCGTTAAGCAGCATTACCCTTAGTTTCTCGTTCCTTGTGCTGTCTATGGGGGTGGGTTTGACTTTTGAGCCTTGCCTAAAAAAGGCACTATGGGGGTGGCAAGAGCCTTTGCCAATATCCAAAAGCCCAGTGGTGACAGGTGCAAGCCGTCCCTAGCGAAGCAAAGTGGCTTGTCGAGCATGTCATCCCAGGCTGACAGACACTGGATCCCCTTTGAATGACACCAAAATTTTAGCCAATTGTTAAAATTGATCATTTTGTCTTTGCACTGTGGCATCATTCTAGGTGAGGGTAAGATGCTGCTCAAGGTCAGGGTCATACCAGCCTGGGCTACATGATCAGAGAGCTCCTCTATGTCTCTTTTCATGTAGTCCAGGGAGGTACGTCTCAGGTCATTCACACCAGCATGTACAATGACTGAGTCATATTTGTATTTGCTTTGGAGTGACCTGAGTGCTTGCGTTATGTGGCGGATCCTAGAACCCGACAGGCAGCTCACCGTGACCTTCTCTTTATTCAGCCTGGTGAGCGGGATGTCAGTGTGTCTGACAATAGAGTCACCTATTATAAGAGTATCAGGTGTGTTATTCAGCCTAAAGGGCTGTGGCTGCTTGGCACACTGACTTTATGGGCTATGTGTTGTGCGTGTTTTGTTTTGAGGTAGCGTTTGCTTGGATGTCTGCTTTGGAGGTCTCTTTTGCTTAGGTAGATTTTTATTTAGAGCCTCCGAGTATGTCTTTGTGTATTTATGTGTTTGGTTCACTGATCTGGTGGGACTATGTGATACTGGAATTGTGTTGTGTGAGGTTACCTTCTCCTCCTGACTGGTTACACCAGTTTTGAGATGAGAGAGCTCAGCCTCCAGTTTAGCTAAATAGTTGCATCTCTCACATATATTTGAACCTGTTTGGAGGAGGAGAGGGTTGTCCGTGTACATGAGACAGTTCACTTTGAGAAAGGCTGCTTTAGTAGATGTGTCAATATGCAGTTCATAGTTGGCTTTAGAAATTTTGTTCTTACATCAGAGGTCTTTCTTAATTTGAAGACTTAAGTTCATTCTTTTTTTCCAGATTTTTTTTTCTTTTATTGTAGAGTTTCTTGATACTAGAATTCCATCAGGGCTTATTCCTGGATTTGCCATCATACTTTTGGGTATGCTTAACAACAGAAAGGCACATATTTCATTTTGTTTGTTTTTTTTGTTTGTTTATTTAATTATTAATTTATTTATTTTAGTGCAGCTTGCTTAATTCCAGTACTTAACTAGCTATCTGCATCTGGGTTTGTATTAAAACTACAACTCCTGCTGCGCTAAGAGATGAGATATGAAAGTGAATAGTGGATAGTACATCGGACACAGACATCCTTCAGAGGGGTCTGACGGAAACTGATAGCTGGTGCCAGAGCCATGGCCTGAAGTTAAATGCAAAAAAGTGTATAGTCATACCCTTCGGGAAAAACAAGGTAACCCCAAGCTACCATATAGGTGGCAACCCACTAAGCACAGAAGAGGTTATCAGGGACCTGGGGACCCAGGTTGACAGTGGCCTCTCGCTTGGCGCCACGTTGCTAAAGTGGTTCAAAGACCTTCTACATTGCCCACCTGATCATGAAGGGATTCACATCCAGATCAAGTGAGGTCATCGTTCCCCTGTACTCTTCACTTATCAGACCAATGATCGAGTACAATGCCCCATTCGGGATGTATCTCACCCGACACCTGCAGCAATTGGAGAGACCCCAAAAGTTCCTCACCAAAAGGATAAAGGGACTCCAAAACCTGTCATATGCTGCCAGACTGAAGAAACTCCAACTCTATTCAGTTGCATACCATCTGCTCAGAGGTGACCTGTGCCTGACATACAAGGCCATGACCAACCCGGAATTAATGGGCATGCTCCACCTCAAAAAATCCAAATCCACCAAAACCACTAGAGCAAGAGACTTAAACCTTAGCACGGATATAAATAGGACATGCTGGAGGGATAGATTTATCACCCAGAGACTCCTTATGCTGTGGAATAAAATCCCGGTCCATGTGAGGCAGAGCACCTCGCTGGCTCTGTTCAAGAGAAATCTTGACCGGTGGATGGGAGATCGTACGTTTACCCCAGGAATCATCTCTGTGTCACTACTGGACAGAGGCACAACAAACTAATGGGCACAGTATTTCTAACATAAGGGGCAGCGTAAGCCACATAACTTTGGGCTAGGCTTATAAATGCCCTAGGGCAGTTAGCCTAGTATAAACCTATGAACCTATGAATGCCCCGGGCAGATGGCAGCAGGGCTGGGAGAGTTCCTGCCCAGGTGCCTGCTCTAATAATCCATTTAATGATGCTAACAGTGTTTCACTGGCAAAACATTGTGTTCAGCAGGAAATGGTAATGTTGTACCAGTGGGTACATAATGCTAATAGGCATTTAGTCAGTGGCGTTATTGGGGATAATTAATATAAGTGCTGCTTTTTAGAATTACACAGTCAAGTTACTAGCTGTGGCAAAATGAACTGGCAAAACGTTACATTCTCAGAATATGCTGAGTCCAGAAGAATGTCCAGAGGTCTTGAAAACGCCTTCCTATTACAGGAATAACTTATAACTGTTACATAAGTTACAGTGTAGCTTTTATACTCATACTAAATATTTGTAGTTTATTTTTACATAATAGAACTCATAAAGATGTCTGTTAAAGAAAAGATTTTGTTGAGAAAAAAGGTACAAATATGCATAGACTTCAGTTAGCTCCATGGACTTTTTACAGGTTCATAGGTGTTTACTAGGCTAACTACCACAAGGGCCTTTTTAAGCCTAGGCATGCATCCCAAATCTCTGACAGGTTCTAATACCCTTGATAAGTGTAAGCATGGGCCTGGGAGATGGCCCATTTACAGGTTACCTCTGTCCATTAGAGGCATAGGTGCCAAACTAGGGATGAATTTCCATTTTCCCATCCAATTGTCAAAGTTGCACTTGAATTGGGTTAGGGAGGAACTCTGCTTCACATGGATGGGGAGCCTGTTCCATAGACAGTGTAGTCTCTGGGATACATACCTATCTCTCCAGCAGTTCCTATTTACATCACAGGCAAGGTTTAAGTCTTTAGAATGGGTAATTCAGGTGCTGTTTGTTTTGTGGATATGCTGGAGGTCCATCAGACTGGGGTCTAACAGTGCCCTGTATACCAAGCATAGATCTCCCCTCAAAAGCCTGTAGGAGACAGAACACGGGGATAGGGTCTTGAGGCATTCTGCAGAGGACATTTTACTTATGCCCTGTATTCTTTTAGTGAGGAACCTCTGTGGACATTCCAGTTGTTGGATATGCTTGGTTAGGTACATACCAAAGGGGGCATTTTACTCAATGATAGGTCTGATGAATGCCAAATACTGTGTAACAATGACTTTCTTGGACTTTGATGCCATACCTTTGTTTATAAGCTGTGCAACACAGAATGATTTCCTCACCACTGTAGACACATGATGGTCAAAGGCTAGATTACTGTGTGTGTACTGGGTCAACTCTAGGGGTGTGTTGTCAATATGATAGTTACCAGGGATGGATGACTTCCCAAAGGATACTGTTATGCATTTCTTGGCATTTAGTTTTAGTCCATGGCTCTGACACCAGTTTGTCTGTGTCAGTCCCTCCTGGAGAACATTTGTGTCAGTGTGAGATTCAATGACAGCTCCTAATTTGCCATCATCTGCAAGTTTAGTCAGCCAGAGACCACTGACATTGGCCTTGACTTCTGAGAAGTAAATGTCAAAAAGGAGTGGTCCGAGGATTGAGCCCTGCAGGACTCCACTTGTGACTGGCCTCTTTTGTAGTGATGGACTCCTCAATACTAACTTCCTGGGTCCTGTCTGTGAGCCAGTTGGCTATCTACCGGTTGACACATGGGTTTGTACCTAACCTCTTGAGTTTGTCAACAATGCCCAAGTGGAGAATTGTGTCAAATGTCTTGGTCAGGCCAAGGTAGGCAGTGTGAACAATTTTGCCCTCATCCATTGCTTTGGCGACCTTCTTAAAGAAGTCCACCAGGTTGAGTAAGCATGATCTGCCCTTGACAAAACCAAACTGGGTTGGGTCCAGTGTCTGGAGGTTTACTATATCTCTATTGATCATCTCCATGATGATTCTTTCCATGGCTTTACATATAAGACTAGTGAGACTTATGGGTGTACAGTTTTCAGGGTCTGTAGATGACCCACCTTTGCACAGAGGGATGACTGTTGCCTTTCTCCATTCATGAGACATGAAGCCTGTTTGGAAGCTGCAGTTAAATAGTAATTCCAGAAGCCCTGATAGGTCATGTTTCATGCTATTTAGAAGGCATCCTGGGATATTGTCTGGTTCCATTGATGCAGTGTTCTTGGTCTTAGAGAAGGCATTAAGGACCTGTTTCCCAGTGATAGTAGAGGGAGTTATATTTGATGATATTTCCTGAGGAAAGATTGAGGGGGAGAGAGGAGTAAAGTTGGAGCTGAATTTATCAGCCAGGAGTTTGCTATATCTTCTGGCTCGGTATAGGTGGCTCCATTTGCAATGAGCTCTGAACACAATTATGCATTGCCTTTGAGGTTGCGGACATAGCTAAATAATGCTTTGCGGCTGTCCTTGGCCTGGGAGGCCAAAATTACCTCAAATTTGGCTTTGGTAGACTTTATTTGTCCTCTGAGTTGTTTGTTTAGTTTGATAAGAGTGTTTTTATCCTGCTGGGTGCTGCACCTCCTAATTTTTACCATGATTTTCTTCCTCCTGTTATACAGCCAATTGATTTTGTGATTCCAGCAGGGTGACTTGTTTATTTGAGTTAGTTCTGTACTTCTTCCTGGTGGGTACAGCTGCCTCTATGCAGCTATTAACATGCTTGTACGGGGCTTCTGTGAACTGTTCTGCATAGGCAGAAGTATTCTCAGGGTTTATGGTGGCTTGACATTTTGCCAGATTCTCATTTAATAGTAGGAGGTTAGCCTTAGAATAGTTCCTGAATATTCCAGGTTTAGCTGGGGGTCCAGATTTTATTTTTACTTCAATGGAGGCCATTTTTGTAGTCTGACCTTACCAGGGAAGGCATTCCAGTAGGAGGTGTACAGCACTCTCCTGTATTAATGAGGACCAGATCCAGTATGGTTGCACCCCTGGTTGGTATATTGACTATTTGGTCCAAGGAGTTTGTGTTTACAAAATCCAGGAATCTCTGTGCATGTACACTTGGTGTCATATAGGATTCCCAGTTAATAGTGGGGTAATTAAAGTCACCCATGAATATAGTATTGGGTTGGATGGTTAGTGTTTCTAATAAGTTTAAATACATGGTATGGGTTTCCTGTGTAATAGAGGGGGACCTATAGCTTGCAAGGAAGTGGTACTGGATTTTACCTATGGTGATTTGAACATGGAGCAGCTCGAGTGCATTGCCCTGTTTGATCAGCCTTGAAGTATATTTATTTTTGATATAAATAGAGACACCTCCACCTTTAGTCCCTTCCTGTGAAGTAGCTGGCCTAAATGTGTGGAAGGCATTATAACCTTGCACTGTTGGTGTGCTCTCCGTGGCTTTCAACCATGTTTCAGTGACCTCACGGATATCAGCATTCACTAGAGTAAAGAGAGCTTCTCGGGAGTGGAGTTCATTGTTTAGAGTCCTAGCACTGAGCAGTAATACCTTTAGATTTTCTTGGTTCTGATTTGCTATGTCAGAAATACTTTCAGTTTGGCATTGCCTAAAAAAGGCACTATGGAGGAAGACAGTGTTTTAGCTAATATTCAAAACCTAGAGGGGAGAGGTACAGACCATCTCTGGCAAAGCAGTGTGATCTGTTAACTCCTTCAATGCTGACAAATATTACACCCCTTTGAATGACACCAGAAATTATAAGCCAATTATTAAAGTCAATCATCTTTTGTTCATATTGTAGTATCATCCTTGGAGAAGGTAAAATGTTGCTTAATGCTAGGTTCCTACCAGCCTGAGACACATATTCTGAGAGCTGTATGATGTCTCTCTTCATATAGTCTAAGGAGACAGGTCTCAGATCATTGACTCCCACATGGACAATGACTGAGTCATATTGGTAATTGTGGTCCAATAACCTGAGTGCATGCATAATGTGACGGATCCTAGCCCCTGATAAGCAACTGACCGTAACGTTCTCCTTACTCAGCCTGGTGAGAGGGACATCAGTGTGTCTCACAATGGAGTCTCCAATGACTAAAATGTTGGATTGTGTAGTGGCTTGCCTTATGGGCTGAGAGGTAGAGGCTCCATGAGATGTAGCTCTATGTGTTGGTGTGGGTGTTGGTTTGAAAGAGTGCATTTGGAGCTGCTGAGGGTATTTGTTATGTGTACTTTGTCTGGGAGATCTCTGTGGTTTACAAAGGTTACATTTAAGTGTCTCAGTGTTGCACTTAATTTAAAATCGTTTTTTTCTCTGAAAACTGCATTTTATCTGATTTTGGCCTAGCACTCAAGTGTGGGGTCATTTATTGCACTGTTGTGAATATTTTGCTGCTTGTGTATCTCTGCTACCTTTAAACTACAAAAAAAAAAAAAAAAAAATCTTGCTTTTTCCCACTTTTTGAAAGTTAAGAAAGTTCAGTTACAGATTTGCTGTTCTGAACTGTTTGGAAGTTTCAAGAAGGCCAGTGCTTGCTTGGGCTAAAGGGAAGTCTCTGTGTTCACCAGTGGGAGTGGTTAACACTGAACAGCCTGCCTGTCATTGTAGGAGTGGTTACTGCCTACAAGCTGTAGTTTTATTGGCTATTTTGGGTCAATTCTAAACTCCTTGATCTCTCTCTCTTAAAACCCTACAACTCTCTTTTTGCGCGGTTTTGCGCACTGAGCAGTGTCGGGCAGCGCAGCCTAAACGGGTTTAAACTATTCCAGGCTCCACAAAGTCTGCTCTTCACTTTTTCCCTTAGAACTGATCAAACTCTCAAAGTAATCACTCTATTCTCTTTCTAAAGCCCTGCACTTGCTCAGTTCTTATAAGGAAACACTAACTAACTAAAGCACTTCACCCTCCTTGACTTCTCATAAGTATTAGGCTCCCGATTGGTCATTCCTGATCAAGTGAAAAATCAGTTCCCTTCCCTAATCTGATCAGTAAAAAAACAGTTCCCTATACTAATCTGGTATGTCCAAGGGTCAGTTTCAGGGTTACTCTCCAGTCCAGCTGATGAATCTGGGAATTTTGAGGCAATGTTACAATTGCCTTATGTACACAGACAACCCTCTCCTCCTTCCAACAAACTTTAATACATGTGAGAGATGCAGTTACACAGCCAAACTGGAGGCAGAGCTCTCTCAACCCAAGACTGGCAACAGTCAGTCAGGAGGAAAAGGAAACCACCTGCAACACAAATCCAGTCTCACATAGACCTATTGCATCTGCATACCCAACACATCACAAAAACATACTCAGAGGCTCTAAATAAAAATCTGCCTAAACAGCAAAGACCTCCTAAGCAGATATCCAAGCAACAATCACCCCTCAACAATACCCATGAATAACATATCTCACATAGTCAGTATGCCTCACAGTCACAGCCCTTAAGGCCAAACAACACACCAAATACACTTGTTATAGAGGACTCTATTGTCCGGCATACTGACGTCCCGCTCACCAGACTGGACAAGGAGAAGGTCACTGTAAGCTGCCTGTCAGGTGCCAGGATCTGCCACTTAACGCAAGCACTCAAGTCACTCCAAAGCAAGTACAAGTATGACTCCGTCATTGTCCATGCTGGTGTGAATGACCTGAGGCATACCTCCCTGGACTACATGAAAAGAGACATAGAGGAGCTCTCTGATCATGTAGCCCAGGCTGGTATGACCCTCACCTTGAGTAGCATCTTACCTCACCAAGAATGATGCCACAGTATAAAGACAAAATGATCAATTTTAACAATTGGCTAAAGTATTGGTGTCATTCAAAGGGGATCCAGTGTCTGTCAGCCTGGGGTGACATGCTCGACAAGCCATGTTGCTTCTCTAGGGACGGCTTGCACCTGTCACCCCTGGGCTTTTGAATACTGGCTAAGGCTCTTGCCACCCCCATAGTGGCTTTTTTAGGCAAGGCTCAAAAGACAAACCCACCTCCATAGACAACACAAAGAAAAAGAAACTAAGGGTAATGCTGCTCAATGCCAGAAGTCTAAACCTCAAGGTGCACGCACTCGAGGCACTCCTCAGTATGGAGAATATCGATATTTGTGCAGTAACAGAAACCTGATTCAAGGCTCCCGAGAGCACCCCAGCACTACCAGGTTATACCTCATACCATGCTTTTCGGCCCCAAAACTCGGACCGAACCACAAAAGGAGGGGGAGTATCCATATTCATCAAAGATAGCCACACCTCCAGGTTAGTCGCACTGCATGAAGCATCGGAGACCATCCATGTGCAACTAACAGTGGGCAAAACTGCCTTTCAGTTTGTAGCCTGCTACAGACCATCCTCCCAAACTCCGAAACCCCACTCGGCTTTCCTGAGAACACTGGAGAATGTGAAGGTCTGTCCAAACACCATTATATTGGGTGCTTTCAACTACCCAAACATAGACTGGGAGCACTACTCAAGCCCCAACACCCTCGCCCAACGGTTCCTAGAATTTATAAACTCAAATGCTGGTGAACAACTGGTCACCACTCCCACAAGAGGGGAAAACATATTGGACCTGATCATCACCAACATGGGGACTTTATGTTCCATACCAGAGGTATACCCCTCATTGGTAAGATCTGACCATAAATTAATCTCACTGGACATCAATATCCCATCCCCACCCCCAGCCAAAGAAACCATGGTGAAGAACTTCTCAAAAGCTAACTTCACACTTCTCAAAACTGAGGTGGAATCCTTCAAAGCCCCCGGGCCAGTGGAAAATATGGCCCAAACCGCAGAATCCTTTACAAACGCTTTCTATGGACACCTACAGGAATGCATGGATCGTGCTATCCCAAATAAAACCAAGACTCATTCCTCCAAAGGCAGGAGACCTGTCTGGTGGACCCCAGCCATAAATAAGCTATACAACAGAAGGAGGAAGCTACTACATGATAGAGCAAAATCCCAAATAGGGAAGGCATCTCTAATCAGTAGTAACAAGAAACTACGATCCCTCATAAAATCATCTAAGGCCAGCTTTGAAAGAAAAATTGCACAAGATGCTAAAGATAATCACAAGGCCTTCTTTAGTTATGTCAGGAACCTGGGTGGCAACTCCCAGATATGCTCTGAGTTAGTTCAGAATGACAAAAAATACACTGAACCCACAGACATTGCCAACATCCTGGCAGACAGGTTCTGTGCAAGCTTCTCCCCCTCCCCCCCCAAAAGAGCAAATGTCTGTCCCAACAGAGTGCAGCCTCCCTGACATCACAGATGCACAGGTGAGAGCTGCCTTCTCCAAAGCAAAAAACACAGCATCAATGGGACCGGACAGTGTCCCGGGCTGCGTCTTACACAAACTCCAAGAAGAATTGAACCCTCACAAATTCACTGTTCAATCTCAGCCTTACTAAGGATATGTACCCAAGGAATGGCATACAGCGACAGTGGTCCCACTCCACAAAGGTGGTGCCACAACGGACCCCGGAAACTATTGCCCTATAAGCCTGACTAGCCCGGTCTGCAAAGCTATGGAGCATATCATCATGAAACTCATAAACAAAGACATTGGGAACCTCCAAACACTGGATCCTACCCAATTCAGCTTTAAGGGCAGATCTTGCCTCTTGAACCTGGTCGACTTCTTTGAAACAGTCACCAAGGCCATAGATGAAGGGAAGGTGGTCCACACAGCCTACCTGAACCTCGCAAAAGCCTTTGACACAATACCCCACTCAGGCATCATAAATAAGCTCACCAGCTTAAATATCAACCCCATGTCACAAGATTGGTTGCAAACTGGCTCAGGGTTAGAACCCACATGGTCAGAATTGTAGGTGCCATGTCAGACTCTAAACCAGTTACAAGTGGCATCCCACAAGGCTCAGTCCTAGGACCTCTCTTGTTCGGTATGTATTTCTCTGAGGTACAGGCTAACATTGGAGGACTATGGCTGACCAAGTTCGCAGATGTCTGCAAACTGGGTGCCATAATCGACCCACCGAATGACACAAGCATCCTCCAAAAGGGTCGCACAGAGACTGATAACTGGTGCCAGAGCCATGGCCTAAAGCTAAATGCCAAAAAGTGCATAGTCATCCCCTTTGGGAAAAACAAAGTGCCCACAAATTACCACATAGGTGGTAATCCATTAAGTATGGAAGAAGTAATTAGGGATTTGGGGACCCAAGTAGATAGCAATCTCTCCTTTGACAATCACGTTGCCAAAGTGGTTAGAAAGACCTTCTATATAGGCCACCTTATCACAAAAGGGTTCACATCTAGATCAAGAGAGGTCATTGTGCCCCTCTACTCATCACTCATCAGGCCCATAATTGAATACAATGCCCCATTTGGGATGTACCTTAGCCGACACCTGCAGCAACTGGAAAGACGACACATGCAGCAACTGGAAAGACCCCAGAAGTACCTCACCAAGAGGATCAAGGGACTCAAACAGATGCCCTATGCAGTTAGGCTAAAGAAACTCCAGCTCTACTCAGTTGCTTACCGCCTACTCAGAGGTGATCTGTGCCTGACGTATAAAGCCATGTCCAACCCAGAATTAATGGACATGCTCAATCTCAGGAAATCCAAATCCCTTAGAGCTACACGCTCCAGGGACTTAAACCTCAGCACAGAAATAAATAGGACATGCTGGAGGGACAGATTCATATCCCAGAGGCTCCCGTCACTCTGGAACAAAATCCCAATCCATGTTAGGCAGAGTCCCTCAATGACCCTCTTCAAGAGAAATCTTGACGAGTGGATGGGAGATCGTAGGTTTACCCCTGGGATCTCTTCTGTGTCCCTACTAGACAGAGGCACAGTAAACTAACCTCAAAAGGGCTATCTTCTGTGACCTGCTATACAGAGGCACAGTCAGCTAATCTAAAAGAGTGGCATAAGCCAAACACACTCTAGCTAGGCTTATAAATGCCCTAGGGCAGATAGCCTAGTATCAACCTATGAACCTAACCCTAGTTTTTTTATTTTTTTTATGCAGTTTTGTATATGCAGGTCAAATGTAAGATTATCATCCACTATCACCCCTAATAGTTGGCTATTAGAAGTGACTTCAGTAGTTGTATTATCAAGAGAGAGGTCTTTACATTTTGTTTTTTCGTGGGAGGGGGATTTGGGGAAAAAAGTAGTAGTTTGATCTTTTTTGGGTTGAGCATGAGTTGTGAGTTGCAAAGCCATGTTTCAAAGGCTGTTAAAGAACGGGTTCCAGATGTGCAAATGAGT